>NW_003212966.1:0-3857 GCF_000006405.1 Perkinsus marinus ATCC 50983
TTAGATTCCTCATTCTGCTCGAGGTCTTCGAGTATGAGCAGCGACGATGCAAAGCGGACCATCCTCATACAGATCACCGCCGTGAAAGCCGTCAATGAAGTTTTCCATATTCCTGCATCGGAATTGTCAATGCCAAGTTCCAAGTACAGAGGATACCTCAGACTCTCGGTGAGGCTCTGGTATATGCTTGGATATAGAGCGACGCAGCGCCAGCCAACGATTATGATACAAAAATAAGCCAGGGCGTAGTTAACGACGATAATGCTGAAATATCGTTCAGAGTTCTTGAAAAGGAGTTGATAAATAGCGATCTGCACGACGAAGATGGCCAACATTATGATAGAGTAAACGTCAACCGGTTTGGTGAGAGCCACCCAAAGTGTCCAGAACAGGGCGATGTAGACAGCAATACGAGAGATAATGGTCCAATGCTCCCTCAGGAAGGCACCGATGGGCGTGCTGGATCTGTGTAAATCATGCGCTGGGGGTAGTCGGTCAGGAAGGATCGCCACTAGGAACACACATAGATGGGCTATGGCTGGTCTGAAGACTGTGGGGAAGGAGTCCAGGGAGAAAGAAGAATAATCCCAGATAGCATATTCAATAGACACGGCACAGCATATCACAGACGATAGTATCAAAGCCTTCGTAACTAGCTGCTTGATGATGCCCTCAGGCTGTACTATCAGTACTAGTGCGAAGAATAGGTAAATGAGAATAAGGACGTTGCTCTCATTGCTCACGAATAAGACTATCATCACAGTGAAGAGGATGCACACAACAGCAAAGTCCGCATGTGTCAAAACACGGCGAATCGTGTTCCAGATGTATTGAGCAGTACGGCCTCGTAGCCACCCAGGGAAGATGGACCTGTCATCATCATCGTCAGATGTACTCTTCTTCTGAGTCGAACTGAAATGCCAATGCCATATAGCCGCCAGAATACAGGTGAAGAGACACTGTAAGGCAATAGCCAGGAATCTCCACCCAATCTGAGATGTATCCCCGAAGTTATAGAAGTGGAAGCCGATGCTCTTGAGATAGAATTTCTGGCTATTAATCGCGAGCCTCTCGCCGAACGTCCACGGTATGCTACATACTATGTTCAAGACCGTGAGGGATGTTGTGTAGCAAACAATGACACCGAAAGGGATCCTTGTCCCGATTACAGTGGGAAGGAGCAGTAGAGCACATCCAGCAATTTGTAAGACCGTAGCCAAAGTACTGGGTATGAGTATGGCCCAACAGATGAGTATAAGTGGCGCTCCCACACTGAGAGCTATAGTGTCGAGGAAAGCGACCCATGCACGCAGCAACCAAGAGCGCTTCTTCCTCTCCACATCCTCGGCATAAGCAAGACCGTTCTCAGCGACCAACGATGGGTTCCCATCCTCTGGACTTCCACTTAAGGCCCTGTGATGACAGCGATGAGTGAGAGAGAACGGTGACTGTTGTGCAGTAGTAGAAGCACTGGCCGTGAGTGCTATGCTCTCGTGTCTTGATGGGCTAGGGGTCCGCAAGGTAGGTAGCAAATACCATTGCTTGTTGAGAGGCTCATAGGGCTGGATGAACCAAGGCAGTAGGGTGGCCTGTAGGAGCATGGCGGCCACGGAGAAGAGCATAACAGAGAAGTTCATTTGGAAGCCCGCAGGGTTCTCCGACTTGTACTCTTTGACCATCGGAGACCCGATCATTTGGGGTAACCAAAGTGTGCTGTTCATGTTGGAGGCAACCCTGGCCGGTAGGCTCAACACGTACCTGGTATGTTGTGAAGTGAAAATAGTAATTCGAACAACGAGACAACATACATTGTAAGGCCTTGGCACCATGTGTAGAAGAGGATCATCAACTTGATTTTCCTTTTCGATGCGAAGCGCAGCGTGATATGATGACGGGACTGAAAGCAGATGAGCGATGTTCCTTCGTACAATCAACGAAGATGGTTCACGGCCATATCTGTCTCTGATAGCCTTGATATGGCTATTGTAATCAATGTGGTTGCAGTGTAACCGTTGCATAGTTTTCATATAATCGATCTGATTGAGCCAAATTGAGCAAATAGAATGCGTCTTAATTTGGATTCCCCAAAACTAATTTTCAAGGGTAAATTAGTTCCCAAAAAATCTTCAAGGGAATTCGACGGCTACAATTCCATCTCCAGGTTACCTTAGGCATAGCCCAAGCATAAAGAGTGAGGAAGAATAGAGGTATGTAGGGTAAGGTCAGGAGACAGGGCGACAATACGATCTGCCAGGTGATTAGTAAGAATATGATGATAGTCTGTGCCTGGGAGGAAGGAACCATAATTCGATCGAATCCGACCGAGTGAACATCGTCATGGTCATCTCAAGTAGGAATAGGTTCTGTTTAACAATATGTTGTTACGATGGGAGATTACCGGTGGTGGCACACTAGCAAGGGGTAGCGACAGCTTTTGAATCGCCAAGGGGTAAATGTCGAGACAATCTGGCAGGAGCAGAGCCAGGATGAGGCCTCCAACAACATACCTAAAAAAGTTCAATTCTGGACGAAACCCGACTGCTAAGACACCACAGAGTGAGGCAAGGAGTAATCCAAACACTCACCATCCAACCCTGAAGGATCCAAAGTAGACGCTGGCGTACGTTGTTGGGTAAAGGGCCCCTTGTAAAGCCAGAGGAACCTACTAACATGATGATGTCTGATTGCTGTTGCAAGAGAATGATTACAATGACAAGCAATGCGAAGAGAGAAACGAGTGGTATGGGTCCGATCGATAGACGAGGCCAAGCTCGGTAGGCCAATAAGCTGAGCGATATGAATAGGTACCTATAATAGGAGTCAACTCAAAGTGTACCACACCTTATGCAACGTACCCTATGCCAGGTATGGTAGAGCCCTGTGTACATGATACAGCGATGACCATGGCGAATACGATCAGCCCTAATGCTGGTGAGATGGGCGACCGTAACGGGAGCATATGTTGGCAGTCGAGAAACACAAACAATCCTATGCTGCTGAATACCAGAGCGATCGACTCACTTCGATTCCTGCCGTATGTGCTTGCTTCCTATGTCGCACAAAAGAGAGCGTAAGTGACAGTACGGTGACCATCATCACGTATGATTCTCTCATCAGGTTTGTAGGCCCGGAATTGGTTCATAACGACTAAAGCGCAATGCAGTAGTCTTGAAACGTGTGTAGAAAGGAACACAGTTTTTGAGTATTTTAATGTACGTAGTGAGCAGTAGCGTCACTCAAATGTAGGCATCCTCGAGCTCTCCAACTATACCATGGGCAGTTCTAACAACGAGGTTGGTTTCTTCTATCCCCACATCGCCGGCCGCTTCCTGCAGGAAACTCTGACCTACAGCAGAACCACATCAGCCGCATCCATCAGGGCACTTCCAAGCTTACATTCATCACGCCAAACCCTCAACAGGGACTGGGATTCCCGATCAGAAAGGTCAGCTTCGTCTATGGTAAAGAGATCCGATTCACCTGCATCCGAGGAATTCCCTCCAGTTAAAAGTGCTGAATGGCAACTCACCAGTAAGCGCTCGTAGCCCCTCAGTTTTGGCCAAGACTATCATGAAGTCCCTGTCACACCAGACGTCAACTCGTGACGATAGCGGGAAGTCTCGGCCGCACAGTGCCAACATCAGGGAACTTTCCAACGAAGTGGGTACACCTATACATATACACAATTAACAACTCGATCTGTATATACTCAACCAAGGAATATCCAGCAACCTATAATGTTTCTAGGGGGAGTTATTTGAATTTTCCACATGTCTAGGAACAATCCCTCCAATCAGCCTCCAATGTGAACGCCATCACATTAGGAGCTTTCCCTCACTGTTATCACACTCCAGATA
>NW_003210018.1:0-962 GCF_000006405.1 Perkinsus marinus ATCC 50983
CATAAATATCTGGTCTGGTACGAGAAGCAGGAGCAGGTTTGCTCACTCCGCAAAGGATACAGGAAGATTAATAATTTATGTATTCATTCTATGTGCCACTTTAGCTTAGTGGCAGAGCGTCTGCTTTGTAAGCAGAAGGTCGTCAGTTCGATTCTGGCAAGTGGCTTATAACACCATAAATATCTGGTCTGGTACGAGAAGCAGGAGCAGGTTTGCTCACTCCGCAAAGGATACAGAAAGATTATAGATTTATGTATTTAATCTGAGCGCCACTTTAGCTTAGTGGTAGAGCGTCTGCTTCGTAAGCAGAAGGTGGTCAGTTCAATCCTGTCCAGTGGCTTACAGCAGCATTAGGCTCTAGTCGGGTATGAGGAGCAGCAGCAGGTTTGCTCACTCTGCAAAGGATACAGGAAGATTATTGATTTATGCACTTATTTTGTGTGCCACTTTAGCTTAGTGGCAGAGCGTCTGCTTTGTAAGCAGAAGGTCGTCAGTGCAATCCTGGCAAGTGGCTTATAGCACCATAAATTTCTGGTCTGGTACGAGAACCAGGAGCAGGATGGCCCATTCTGTGAACGGGACAGGAAAATTATTGATTCATATACTTAATCCGTGCGTCACTTTAGCTTAGTGGTAGAGCGTCTGCTTCGTAAGCAGAAGGTCGTCAGTCCAATCTTGGCAAGTGGCTTACAGCAGCATTACGCTCTAGTCGGGTATGAGGAGCAGGAGCAGGTTTGCTCACTCCGCAAAGGATACAGGAAGATTATTGATTTATGCAGTTATTTTGTGCGCCACTTTAGCTTAGTGGCAGAGCGTCTGCTTTGTAAGCAGAAAGTCGTCAGTTCAGTCCTGGCAAGTGGCTGATAGCACCTTAATCTCTGGTCTGATACGGGAAGCAGAGCATGTCAGCTCACTCCGCAAAGATACAGAAGATTATCGATTTATGTACTTATTGTGTGTGT
>NW_003213460.1:0-1326 GCF_000006405.1 Perkinsus marinus ATCC 50983
GTGCTTTGCAGTGGCTTATCCATCACTTCATGGGTAAGCCACTGCTAACCAAGATACCTACCGCACGTCGCTCAAATCACGGACTCACCACTGCAAAGCTCAGAGTGCTTTGCAGCCCTTTATCCTTTCATGAATAAGCCACTGCAAAGCACACTGTGCTTTCACTGCAAAGCATAATGTGCTTTGCATCCCTATATCCACCTATGGACCAACCACTGCAAAGCACTCTGTGCTTTGCATCCCTTTATCCTCGCATGGACAAGCCACTGCAAAGCATAATGTGCTTTGCAGTGGCTTCCGACTCAATCATTCTATCCTCCCTACTTTCCGACTCTATCAAAATCTGGGGCCAGCATGCCATCGGCTCCCATATCCTTGGATACAAATGAGGCCTATACAGGGCCCATCTCAAGAGCCCCCTCAATTCCATACTCGCAAATTCAATCATTTCATTTCCGACTTTGTCATTTCACTATCCACCATGTGCGAAATTGATGTGCAGCTTTTCCCAACATCTTTTGCCAAACGTGCACATCGATTTCGCACTTCACGGCACTTAGCAAATTTCACACTCCCACTTCCCCCTCCAACCCCTTGAACAATGTTGAAGCTGCACAGTAGCAGCAACATTGTTCAGGGGGGGTCAGGGGGGCCTCTTCTTTACCCAGACTCTATGACTTTCAGACTCAATATCGCTAGCAACACCGTATGGACAACAACATCAACATTAACACTCATCATACTCCATCATCACACCATCATCACACCATCATGCTTTGTGACTTCTCTCTGTACTTTGTGACTTCTCTCTGCACTTTGTGACTTCTCTCTGCACTTAGGCTCTACGACGTCAAGACGTCGAAGGTTCCCCTCAATGGTCCGTAGATGAATATGAACATAACATCAAAGACAAGTGAGCAAACACTGCTCACTTTCAACACTCTATCAACAACAACAACAACACTCTATCAACAACAACAACAACACTCCATCAACAACAACAACAACACTCCATCAACAACAACAACAACAACAACAACAACAACAACAACAACAACACTCTATCAACAACAACACTCCATCAACATCAACACTCTATCAACATCAACAACATCAACACTCTATCAACATCAACACTCTATCAACATCAACACTCTATCAACATCGACATTTCCATCTCAATCTCTATCGCTCATATCATCGCTCATTTCCCTATCTCTTAGGTTTCTTATATCTCTCATCATCACTATGCCTAGACGTGGAGGCAAAACAATTCCAGAGGCTGTACGCAGAGCCATAATCCTGGCATACGACAACGATCAGGAT
>NW_003202692.1:0-1731 GCF_000006405.1 Perkinsus marinus ATCC 50983
ATCGGTCCCAGTGCCTGTGAATCTGTGCTTCGCAAATTCTTCTGTCATGGTTGTGGACGGTTATCATTCACGATTCCACAGCTATTACTACAAGGCCCCAACTATATACTGGATCGCTCACTTACATCATGTAAGTTACATGTTCGGTGGTCATTCGTCCAAGTCAATAAGACTACAACTTTGACTGCCAAAGAGTCTCTGAATATGTGCGGGAAGTACCTAGGCTAGCGGGGTTCTAGAAGCATACGGATATCGGGTGGGCAGTCGGTCTGCGGCGGCGCCCGTGGCGTAGAGGTTCCTGAGGCAAAGCGATAGGGCCTTACATATATGGCAGAGCCAATGGCTCTTTCGGTAACGGGCCGGTTAGCATGGCATCCTAACCGGCCCGCTACCGGCTCGAGAATAGCTATATCAATCCTTCCGTCGGTGTTCTTTGACTCTACGAGGGTGTTCTCGCCTTCGGCTAGGCAACGCTTTTTGTCCTCCGGGGCACTGACGGACAAGTTTGATAAGCACCACTGGTAGCCAAGTAGACGGGGTGTGCTCGACGCCCGTATTTTTGGATATGATGTTATAAGCCCCAAAATTTCGTCCAGCAAATTGCTGGCAGCAATTAAAGTCCCAGTACCCGGTCCAAGGCATTGGCTCGGATGGTGAAATAGCCCTCGCCGTCAATACATATTTGTAGCCCCTTAGCATTGGCAGGCCGATCCTGTGTAAGTTCTCACCCATAAGCTAGGGCTCTTCCGATTCGTGTATGGGTGAGTGCCGAAAGGCACTGCATACGTCCCGTTCGATGCGTAACAGGTCAGACCTGGCAGGTTTGGTTGAACATTGAAGCAAGCACAGCCCCAATGAGCATCGATCCTCTTGCGATCAGGGCTGTTGTCATGGCTCCTGGAAGCTTTATAATGCAATGGTGTTTGGTGGCGCGGCTATTGACGACGGTCCTTCTTAGATCATCAATCACCCATAATCACTCAATCGTCCGCGTCCTCATGACCTGGCTTCAAAGGTTTCTCGATGGCACCGATCTTGGAAGGAACGGCATTTTGTGGAAGGTTGGTCGGTTGAATCATATGTCCCTCATAGGCCATTACTTTATCTGCCGACTTGTAGTTCCTCCAGGAATCAGCAGCCTTCAGCCGCTTAAGGTATGGCCTCCACATGCCTTGGTTAGCTATCTCTGCCAGAAGTCTTGAGAAGAAGGGGGCCGTGTGTTCAAGAGTATAGCACCGCCGGACAGGAACTCCTGTAGCTGAGATGCCAGGGACTGACATGCGGAACTGACGATCGGCCACGACCGCATGTGCGTCACGTGACGTGACGTGCCGGGGAGTACGGGGCGATGCGGCCCATCTCGCACTGATACGACAGAAATGTCAGGATGTTGCTGCAGTTGCTCGCTGTATGTTCGTCGACCAGACATACGCCTGCGACATATCTACCGAACTACGCTGTCCAAGCCCCCATAGTGTCGAGAACGAACCATTATCGCCCGAGCGGGAATCCTCAGGTTCTTCGTATACCCCGGCAACCAGCCCCGTGGTAGTAGTTCTCAATCTTTTCCTTGCATTTGAGTTAGAGTTAGAGACGTTGAGAAGCTTAAAGTCCACATACGCACTGCTAGACTTCGAGAGTAGCTTCACGACCTTCTCGTCCGGTACTATATCAGGTGGAACCATACCGAGTTTCTCGGTTAGGTTCTTGACAAGCTTGTCGATATTGACT
>NW_003214325.1:0-986 GCF_000006405.1 Perkinsus marinus ATCC 50983
TGTCCTATTATCGCAATGGTGACTTTTCCAGAGGGCTCTAGCAGACGCTCCTGTGGAGCCTCTAAGGGTATATGAGCGGGCACGCGAGGTCTGTGAAGGGCCACGCTTGGACGAGGTCGACCCGCAAATTAGCTCCGCCTCACACTGGAAACATTGTCTACCGATACATCCTAACCACAACCGGTTGGAATGCGCAGGTGCTACTCGTAGCACTCTCCTCGACCCAAGAGTATTGAAGCCTGTGTGCGGGTCAGCAGTCCTTGACATGCTCACCATCGATGTCTATCGTGCCATGGAGGAGTTCGGATGCCAGCCTATGCTAACCCACGGCACCGCCCTGGGAGCTGTTCGGAACGGTACGCACATCCCCTGGACTGCAGACTCAGATATTGCCTATTTCTTGCCACCTGGCGCATCGCCGTGCGTACAAAGGAATGAGTTTGCAGAACGTCTCCGCGGCCTCGGCTATTTCCTATTCAAGCACAACATCTGGCGGGTTTGCATCGCTTCACATCATCCACTGGCCGGGCGATTGTATGACATCGATACGAGCATCATATTCAATATGACTCAGGTATGTGATTCATTCGGATGTGTTTATGTTGACTTGTATGGATTAACTGATCACGGAGATGACGGCTACTCGCATGAATGGCATCGTAGCGGTAAATACTTCCATATCCCTTCAGAGAAGGTTCTCCCAGCAAGCACTATCAGCCTCAATGGTTTATCATTCTCAACCTATCATGACATTGATTGGTTCTTGTGGGTCACTTACGGGAAGAACTATCTCACGCCAAAGCGCGAAGAGGGGGAGGACGAAGATATGGATGGAGGATGATGAGTATGATTCTGGCGTATGAGACGATTTGACGATGGAAACAAGTTTCACTTTTCCCAGTTATCGGTCAGCTCGGCGATACAGGAGGCGCGTCAGCCTCAGAGCGATAAGAAACTGATGACTTTATCCATCAACCTTTCCTCAT
>NW_003203739.1:0-1292 GCF_000006405.1 Perkinsus marinus ATCC 50983
CTCAGTCACAGCGCAGAGATTCGGCTGGTCAGGTGGGTCCATACATCCTTCGAGGCGCTTTCAGCAACGCCGGTACACGGTTTATATCCGTCCGTTTCAGGTGTGATGAAGCGGGTTCCGGCTTCATAGAAGGTATGTTTGACACCGGATCCTCAGTGACTCTCGTTTGCCGAAGTGTCTTAAACGAACTTGGCATTAGTTGCTCACAAGCTTCGCCCTCATTTTCATCCTCTATTCACTCGTTAGCTGGTAGCTTGTCAGCCAGCAAGACTTCGAGTCTTCAGCTTAACGTGTGCGGTGTTGCAGTTTTTCCATATGTTGTGGAAAAAGAGTCAATATTGTCAATAGACAATCACAAGATCCATATTTTGCTAGGCCTAGACTGGCTTCGGCACTGCAATGGCGTCAGCCTAAATTACGTCAGTGACCGATGGACAGCGGCAATAAACTCAACCATATCGAACGCTCGTTCATATGCGTTGGTTGGTCAAGCCGAGGAGCGTGAAGCGAACTTTGCACCATTAGTTATACATGAACGGGATATGATCCTTACCCGTTATGTTATAACAGATCCAGCAAAAAAGAACAATCCCCGTCACAAGTACCAATGGCAAGTCTCTTGGCTATGGCGTGGCGGCCAGGAGCCATGTAGACCCATGTATCATGTACCGCATTACCCTCAAACGGTCGAGAAACTGAGTGCATATGAACTGCAGCTCTTTCATGAGTCAATTCAGACCATGATTGACAATAAATATTTCGAGCCTGTCGATCCCTGCGACGTGAAAGCTACTGTGACAACCATGCCTATAGTGTCGTTGGGCAAAAGTACTCCCGTGAGAGTAGTTATTGATTACAAGTTTCTCAATACACTCATTGAGTCAACCCCAAACGACCGCTACGGACCTGTCTCTTGTCCAGCAGAGGTACGTCGGTGGAGATCATTAGATCCTTCTCAATATGTGACGATAGACATAAAGCATGCGTACATGCAACTTCATATCAGTCCAGAACAAAAATACTGGCAGTGCGCCGTCTTTCCACACATGCCAGAGGGTTCCATATCTTTGCTATGACGAGAGCAGGCTTTGGTCTAGCTATATCGGGTAAAGCCCTCGCGTTGTCTACAGATAACTGTCTAAATCGTATTAAAGACTCGCTAAAGCATCCACTGCGAAAGTACGTGGACGATATAGTAGTTCACAAAGATGATGTTGGCCTTGTATGCGACACGCTTGCAACAGACGGTTTCGTGGTCAAGCCCCCCAGACCACTTCTTGGCTCAACGGTAA
>NW_003201483.1:0-1381 GCF_000006405.1 Perkinsus marinus ATCC 50983
GGGTACTTCCGAGGTATCGTAATTTCAGAGCGCTCCCAAGGAGAAAAAGCGCGACCCGAACAGCTACGACCCCAGCAAGAAGTTCAAACCATGCAAGCACATAGAGTATCGAGCAGCGTCGAGACCGGAGCATGATGATGAAAGTGAAGGGAAGGAAATATGATGAAGAGATGCATGCTTACCACCGATGTGATTAAGTTGCAAGTGCTGTTGATGCAACAGTGTTGACTTCTGTAGTCAGTATGTCATGAATCATGAGCTAGCTTCGTAAACTCGTCAAGCTGCTTGCTTGAAAGGTGAATCCTCCACGGATTGAAAAAGACAAATCATCTGACCATTTGAAGAGTAATGCACACCCCCTACACGGAATAGCTGCTATGTACACGCAGTATGTCTGTGAATGCCCAACGGCGGCGATTTCTGTATACACTCAACGAGATAGTCAGGGGCACTCAAATGCCATGCCACACGTTTATTTGACACACAGTCTCCATCACTCCTACGATGAAAAGCAAGTGCTGGATGGGCTTCTGCCCTCTTCTGACTGTCTGCACTGGAGAAGCACCCATGAAGTGTAAAAGTTTTATGTATTATACCAATAATGAATAAATTCGAAAGCGGTAGTATTCCCCAAAATACTACAGTATAGGTTCTCAATAACGACGTAGACTGCATAGTATTGCTGATATTACCACTAATAGTCACCGTACAGTACAACTGGATGTGTTCAGCCCACAATTCGGGAAGGAGACTTAGTCTCTTCCGACAAATCTATGGGTCTATTCCGAGAAGAAAAATGAGTGGCGTGCGATCGGGGTAATGTCAAGTGACGACGGTCGGAATGAAAGCTCGGTCTGAGTGAAGCATTCTCGATCGTTCCTGTATTCTATCACTACGCTACAATCATCATAACCATAGCACAGCACAAGTCGCTGTTGTATGGGGCTGAGGGACTTTCCACCAAGGAGACGCGACAGTGTCATCCCGAGCTTCGAGCGATTTACTGGATTAGTTTCAGGTGCGATTCGTAGCACGAATGTACTGTCAAGTTCAATCTCACATAGTATGCAGTGCATACTATGCACGTGTAGTAGTAGTACTACACGTAGTACACCCGGCCGATTGAGAGTAGGCATCTGCCGTGTCTGTTACACAATATTTCCCCGCTCGCGATGGCCAATGGAACTGATATATCATGGATCCTGACTCCGACTCCGAAATTTCTCAGTTATAGCCTTCAGCAGCACACTTTTCCACCTCGTCGATAGAGTACTATGCCACCCACGTTTCCTGTTTTACGTCTCATCAACCTGGTACTAGCATTACAAGCTAGTACCACAAGACCCGCGGAAAAGCTGCTATCACCGTTTCTTCTGGGAAA
>NW_003208818.1:0-1029 GCF_000006405.1 Perkinsus marinus ATCC 50983
AAAAATTGTATTTGACTAGAAAAAACTTCCTGCACAGATCAAACATTTATCGCGATGAAAAAAAAACCTCTTACAGGTTACTCTGGTCGCAATGATAGGTGATAAGCAGGGAGTTGTCTCCTCTGGTCTTGATCATCGAATTTCTCATGACAGTTGTTAATCACATCATATGCTCTCTGTTATTGGCTCGATCGCATCGATGGTTGGCATCGGAGGCGGGCTTCTGATGAAATTCATCAGATGATTCCCCTTGTCATTTCCCTTGACGGCCAAGGCTTGGCCTCGATCTCAAGCAGAGTACGGCCACTACATCGATTGTTGTATCCGCCACGAGCACGAGTAACCGGAGAGGGAACTCACTTAGGACAAACTCACGTCTTCCTCTGGCGCGGCTTTGTCCCTGGCATTGGACGGGTATTTCCCTCCTGCGTTGGACATGTGGATAGCTGCCAGGCCATTAACTGGCGCGCTCGTAGGGAAGACCATAGTGAGAAAATTAGCTTCATTAACGTCTCAGTGTACTCGTTATATTGCTCGGTACTATGGTCGCTATAGGTGGTATCATAACAGTAATTCCTGGTGTCATCTCTCTCGTTCATGATGCTGATAATGGGCTATTATTAATGACGAAAATATATATTTGCAGTTTGGGAGTTTTCGCTAGATTTATCCATCTTTTCCGCTACATTCGCTTCGCTCATCTGAAGTAGACTAGTGGCCATCTATCTGTTGGACTCCTGTGTGGTGACAGCTCGGTTTTCCCCTCACAATCCGTACATTCTTGCTTCATTTGCATTTTTTTCATTAGATATTTCTGTTAAGTCCGGGGGTTGTTGTTATGGTTGTGCCGTCGATAGAAAATCAGTGTGTAGTGTTCCCGGCCTGTGCAGACCGTTTAGACCTCAGCAGGATTATCACCACCTTTAGATCTCGACAGATACTGTGACATAGGAGAAGGTTATCAACTTTGAGCTTGTTACTAGTTCATTCACTACGATAAAACTTCCTCAATAACGACTAGCTTTATGC
>NW_003208444.1:0-1189 GCF_000006405.1 Perkinsus marinus ATCC 50983
AAAGGGGTTCCAAAACGCCGGAAAGTTTCAGAGGAAACTTTCCGGGAATTTTTCCGAAAGTTTCGGAAAGTTTCACAATTGGTGGGGAAGGGATATTCGCGAAATTAAAAGCAAATGCGTTGACACAATTCATTCTTGCAAGCCTCCGTGGGCATCATATTGCATTTGAGAACTTCCTGTTTACTAAATCAACTAGTACGAACTTAGCCGCGGATCGTGTTGGTCACATGTGCGAGTGAATTCATATACCGGCGATCGTCAACAGTAACTCGTTCGATTACTCCATTATGCTGCATCATGACGCCAGTCACTGGCGGCCGCGCTGCACATGACGGGATTCCAGATCATCGTATTCCACCCCTAGCTTAGATTCGGAGGACTACTTAGTTTGAAATCAGTAGACTCCCTTTGGAAAGGCCTTGAAGTGGGAGATTCCATTCAAACTTTCATCGGAAAGATTCTATATTGTAGAAGTTGGGATGGCTCAGTGTAGAATATACATTGAGCGGCTCATTTCGAGCCGATCATCAGCTGACAATGGTAATGTCATTGCCGTTCCATGTTGGATCAGAGTCCCTGACTGTCTCGCCTGGCCAGGGCCCGCGAAAGACTGCCCACCTATGGAAGACATACTGAGTAATCTAGTGTGAAACAATTATTCTCTAAGAGGTCTGGCTAAATCGAGATTCTCCGCCCAGTACTTGACATTTTAACATGAAGCGAGGTATTTCCTTTATTCGAGACATGCTGGGTCAGAGTAGCTAAGCGACTCTTTCATTCTAACAATCATGAGGCTGTATGAGATGAATAAAAGGTCTCTAACATCGAAAATGCACACTCAGCAAAAGTTTCCTGAAAAATTTCACTCGCGGAAAAAATTGGAAACTTTCACGGAAATTTTCTGCGAAAGTTTCTGTGGAAAGTGTCTCAGACACCCTGCTGCATTTTAACGTGTCAAGCGCTGGCGTTGCCAGGCCCTTAACTAACTTGTTAAAGGAATGCAATTCCATGGGTCGGGTTCCACGGAAAGACATCAGTTTCGGGTTACAGTTCCGGCGATGCAGATTTACTCTGTGCAGCCCCAAAATCCATTTCTGAAGGGTATGGGTACTACCCACAGCATTGAGAAAACGCACTAACGGTTCATTGCAGCTATGTGAAATGCCATGCATGACACAAACGCATATTT
>NW_003205725.1:0-1009 GCF_000006405.1 Perkinsus marinus ATCC 50983
CCTCACAAAGGGGCATTAAACTATACACAGGATGATACTATTGAATCAATGTGTATCGATCATAAACATACTCCACTCTAAGGATTTCACAGACAGTTCTGACGAGAGCCGGACAACAGACCCTCTGTGACTCCGGAAGACCCCCGATGAAGGAATTGCGAGTAGCTGACAAAGGGCTACCAAAATCTTATTCATCGTACTCGACAACAGTACTGCTGGATTACAACAGTATAACGCATGAACATCATCACAACAACTCACATGTTGTCAACAACGATGGCTACCAACTTAGCCATTAGAAGATCCTTCGCTTCTTTCGAATCTCAGGGTGGCCCTCGCCATTGGGAGAAGCACTCCTGGCGATATTCCCTTCGGATCGAGACTTCTTCGGAGTCTTGCCTCTGAAGAATGTGCGTAATAAGCTGAGTACCAGTAAATCTAAATGATTCCACCGACTCCTGATATTGCTACGTTGAATTCGCGAATCACCATTAGAATAGGTCAGCAGTTGACCTATTTCGAATAGGCTATCCTATGTGGAATCCATCGTGGATCAACTTGCACAATGCAGTATGGACCTCATCCATGACTACCGACATAACTGGGACGTCAAGGGGGTTGTTCGGACTTTCCCTTCTTGCGGCGAGCGGGCACCCCCGCCTGGAGGAACCGCGCGAGCGCAGATTATCCCCATTGACGTAGATTCTCCGGTGCTAATATACCACCCGATCAGAAAACCGAGTCCCGGGTTTGGACAAGCTCATGCTCACGCTGTGTTGAAGGACGGTCAGCTTATCAAAGACAAATTCATAGACGGTTCGGCTACGACAACTTGGAGTCATTCATCAGTTGAGCAAGATTGAAATCATGTTGCTCAGCTACAGGAACATACCTCACTGAGCAACAATTATGATACACACTCATATTGCTTCTCTCGAAAGAAGAATCGCTTCCACTCGAGAGATAGGAAGCGGCTCAGATGTTCACGCGTGGACCCGACGCGTGAAGT
>NW_003200857.1:0-868 GCF_000006405.1 Perkinsus marinus ATCC 50983
CTAGAATGGCAGTCGGTACAGTCTGCTGCCCGTACTCGGCTATTATTACTATTATTATTAATAACCAATCTTAGTATTGGTCCTGTTGCTGCTGCTGAGGTGAAGGGATCATTAGAGAAGAAGGCTACTCTTGAAGGACCATCGAATGATTGCTGGGATTTGGTAATAGTAATACCGAGTCATATAACAGAGTTCTCGAGGAGATGTGCAGTTAGAGATGGATGGGCACGTCAATTGAGGGGTCATGAACAGGTAGTAGTAGTAGTAGTAGTAGTAGTAGTAGTAGTAGTAGTAGTAGTAGTAGTAGTAGTAGTAGTAGTAGTAGTAATAGTAGTAGTAGTAGTAGTAGTAGTAGTAGTAGTAGTAGTAGTAGTAGTAGTAGTAGTAGTAGTAGTAGTAGTAGTAGTAGTAGTAGTAGTAGTAGTAGTAGTAGTAGTAGTAGTAGTAGTAGTAGTAGTAATTGGATATTATTAATATTAGAATAACCGTGGTGGTCTACGAAGTATTAAATTACTATTTACTGTTGGAGCACATTATCCTGATAATTATACCAGGGATACAGCGATGGCCGAAATGAAGCAATTCGGTAATAATAATAATAAACAACAACAACCAGCATACCACTCCTCTGCCAAATCATCTCAGATGATATCATCACTCTCCCTGCCGACTTTGTTGACCATTACGATGCTCTCGGCACCAAAGTCCGACTGTCATTCAAGGAAGTAATTGATCGGGTGGGGAAGTAAGCTAAACTGGTCGGGGACATTCTACCGTGGTTTCGTATTGGATGTCTCTAGGTTTCGTCTTGTGCTGAAAGCTGATACGGACAGCTATGTTCATGTGGAGAAGTGAGAGAAGTGTGGTA
>NW_003202836.1:0-1211 GCF_000006405.1 Perkinsus marinus ATCC 50983
CCTCCTCAGGGCGGGATGCCAGTCATTAGATAGACCGGATACGATCTTGGTGGGACTCGAGCCTCCAACCTTTGGTGCAAAAGATCAACCCTCTATCACCGGTAGCAACTTTCAATGAGGCGTACGACTAATCGATCAACACTACAGAAGCATTAAGAACATATAGTGAGCTCCGCCGGTTCGTAGAGAAGGTCTAGTACGAATTTCACATCACTCCTGAAGCTCAAATATATCCATCCAGACTCTCGATTCGAAAGAGTTTAGAGTGTACATATTATGCGCTCGTATTCGAAAGCAGTTTATAGTGGTCGTCAGCCTATGCTGTCTGTGCTATCTCGATGCCTAGTGATAACCCATCCCGATCTCCTCTCACAACAGCCGGATCCCCTAGATCTTGACTCAAGATCCTGGCAAACCACACATCTTTACGGTGAAGACTTCACCTGGAGAGCCTACCATCTGACTCTCCTCTGAACATGCGAAGAGTGAAGGGAACTCTCGGAATGGGATAGGAGGTCATATGATCATATGTTTGTTATCCTCAGTTCAGGTCCAGAATTTCCAGAGCTACACTATGGGCAAGATTGCGAAGCGAGCGGAGCTCATGTTGCAGTTCGTGTGCGTGCCTATTCGGAATAAGGTTCTAGTCTCCAGTACCACCGGAGATTATTCCTTCTCTACCAACTCCACCACCATTTCAACACAAATGAACAAGATATGACCGGAAAGTTATAGTGAGAGATTGAAGCAACAAACTCATACCTGGACTCGTTCTCAATTCTCGACCTTCACAGTGTAGCTTCGAGGCCCACTATGGACGATCTCCCGTCTTTGCCACGAGGTCTCGTACAAGGCCTACGAGTGAAGGTTCTAATGAATGTGTGAATATGGCGTCCAACAAAAGATGCGAACTGGAAGAGCAACTATGTAGAAGTAATGGCCCACCAACGGACGCAATAATGAGTTGCTGTAGAATGACTATCTTGATGGACTTTTACGGAGTGTTGATCATTAACTCTGAATAGTCATCTTCGTACATAGTATTATTTATTCTCCTGCAATACACTAGTGTAGTTTCCATTTGCTTTGTAGTTTGACAATTCTACTGAGGATATGGTACTAATGTTGACAGTGTGGGGGGGGGGGTATATGCACATGGTCAACTATATGTCGGTGATGGTATGACAATTCTGAGGGCACTCTTGGTCAAT
>NW_003216600.1:0-1062 GCF_000006405.1 Perkinsus marinus ATCC 50983
TTTCAATTTCGGCGCTAGCAGGACCTGGGTGCAGGAATAACCACTGAGGAGTATCGCCGATTGTAAAAGTTTACTATCGACTTTAGAGTCTGCTCTCTTATGGCGCTATGGGAGTCATTGAAGCCGCTAGATATCTCAGGGTATCTAAGATCTGCATAACTCCACCAGATCGTGAGGCTCACCGCAAATGCTACAGTGTATTTTCGACCATCTTATTGTCCATATGCTCTACATATACGCCCATATTGCACAGTAGCCGATACCGAATCGTACCTGAGTACGCGCTCAACGGCTGGTTGCACCAAGCTCGACATATCATGAGTGGACATAGACGGCCAACAGGTCAGTATCGCGGGAAAATACGATCTGATTTAGTCTCACACGAGACTTACGATCTGAGGATCCGAACAACTTCAACACGGTGGGGAGAAGATCGCGCTTAAACTGCTCGGGGTTCAAATATGCACCTGATACGAACGACTCTAATCTTGTGTGAACCATTAATAGTTCCACTACTGATCTTTGTGAGGTTCACCAGTGCTGGCGCTGCTAAACGAGGAACAGCATCCACCACCTGAATATAATACGGAACAAACATGCATTTTGAGAACTATACACGTTGTAAGTTGATAGCTGAAGACGGCTTTGTGAGCTGGAGTGTACGCACCTGAACTAAATCCTGTAGCAGAACAGTCACTTGCATAGTCACCGGCAGGCTCGGCAAAACGTTCGGTAGCAAACCTGAGAATATGCGATAGCCTCAACCTCAAACTCGTCTTCCGATGTTTCAAGCGATTCGAGGTGGGAATTCGACAGTCAAAAAGTCGTGATATTCCTTAATGCCTAGCTAGGATTCAGTGCCCTTAATAAGACGAGCTCAATGGCAAAGAGCGAACAACTCGAGACCGAGAGAGGCAATTATCAATGGTAGCACGGCATGGAATTCGAGACGTGAGCATGTCACTTGAACACATCAACAACCAGTGAAATAGTCAAGTCACTTGGCTCGAGTGGATAATAATAGTAGTGGACAGCACGGAGAGACATGACCCTCCATACAAT
>NW_003201798.1:0-1386 GCF_000006405.1 Perkinsus marinus ATCC 50983
CATGTTGTATTAGTAGTAGGTATCGTATTGTGATTATTAGGTGAGAAGCCTGAAGCTGTTAAGACACATATGCGTAACATGACTGTTGTACCAGAGATGGTTGGTTCTGTTGTTGGTGTCTATAATGGTAAGAACTTCATCAATGTTGAAATCAAGCCAGATATGATTGGTCATTATTTGGGTGAATTCTCTATTACCTATAAGCCTATTAGTCATGGTCGTGCTGGTATGGCTGCTCGCTTCGTACCTCTTAAGTAGATGATAATAGTATCAACAACAACAACAACAATGATGATGTTGATGATGATATAGGCTGGTAGTAATAACGATGCTCTATATGAACATTAATCGAGTATCATCATTACTATTGATGACTGATCATCATCATCATTATCAAGATGCTGCTACTACTACTTATCATCGATTCTTGCGTTATAGTTAGTGTGTAGGTATATACCTACGCTAGATGCTTACAATCATTAATGTAGCATTATAAGAAATGATAATGCTGCTGTTATTAGTAGTAGCATCTGAGAGGGTGCTGGTGGGAGGTGGTAAGTTACATTGGCCGCTTATAGGACGGTTAGTTTTATATCCATCTAATTTTGAGGAGAATGATCATATCATATTGGTGGTAATGGTATCGATATTACAAGAGGTATCACAGCTTAAATGGTGTGAGATTATTAGGGTTGGACGACGAATAGTATTAATAATATACTCCTGGCCTTGTTGATAATAAGAGCGCATTTCTATGTGTTAGTAGTGTACTATCATGTTAATACATCTATAATACATTTGCTACTACTACTGCTTATGATTATACAGCTGTAGCCCTGATAGAGCAAGCAGCTACTAATGCAGAATTGCTGATCAAAAGGGAACAGCAGCAGATGATGATGATGAATAGACAAAACTCATGTGAAGACAGTGTTACTCCCACCACGGAGCGGTTATTGAGCTTAAGTCCCTTCTCGTAATCATCTAATGATCGGAGGCCGCCATAGACTATATGGGAAGGATAAGATCTATCATTGAATGAGGAGTAGTAGATAAGGAGTATTAACTAAGGATCTATTTTCAGGGTCTATACGAGAGAGGCAACGACTGTGGGAACCTCGAAGAGATTGATGAATACATTTCTCAATCTACCACCTCCATTCACCATTATCATACCAGAATATAATAGATATTCTCACTAGGTAGAGATTCAGTGTCGCTCATCTTTACGCGATGGTATTATCTAAACTATCTATCTACGGTCGTAGTAGGTGCCCATAAGCTCATTCTTCGCATAGTCTTTCTCTTGTTGTGTGTTCAGCCTCATATGTTCCACGCCTATTAGGCTTTCATCTAATCGCTACTTTTGTAGACTTCTTATTTGTT
>NW_003215471.1:0-744 GCF_000006405.1 Perkinsus marinus ATCC 50983
AAAAGTGGTCCGCCTGTAGACAAAGCTTGTACAGAGGGTTGCGTGAGGGGAATCGCGGGCCTTCGGCCCGCTATAAATGCCAGTTGTTATTGTTGTTGTTGTTGGATGGCCAGTCGCTAGTTGGTGGGGTAAGGTCCTATCAACCTTCCTCTCTCCGCCCCTTTTTTTTTACTTTTGTTTTTATAATCATAGTACATGGTAAATTGTCAATGGTATGGCTTGCGTGTAACTACGCAGCGGCTTGCCCTCGGTCTACTCTGCCCCCTGTTCTCGCCTCCACCATCGGCCAGACGTCTTTCAGGAAACTCATGAGGGCCTTCAGGCTTCGCCTCCATTTCAGAAAGCCTCCCAGCCTGTTGGGCATCCTCTCGCCCTCCAGTTTCCTCTTCAGCCGCGTCCTATGCGGGGCAAATCTTGAGCATACATATATAAGGTGCATCTCATCCTCCAGAGGGTGGGCGCAGAATCTGAACGCCTTAGTCAATCCCCTCTCGATCTTCGACCATTGTCTCCTCGTGCTCGAGTGCCTGCTCATCACCTCCATTAGCCTGCACGTCTCTACGGGCGCCAGACCCGCTCCTTTAATAATCCCTATCTGTTTGGGTCCTAGGTTAACCCCAGTCCAGCGCACCCTGAGCTTCCCGCAATTTCTTGCCCAAGCCTCATCTCCCCTCGAGGCAAATTTCCGATCTATCATCTCCTTCGTATGCACCCAAGGGACTGCCGCACCCAGCGGCTTCCCTC
>NW_003212727.1:0-1244 GCF_000006405.1 Perkinsus marinus ATCC 50983
TGCCGCAATATACCTACATATCTCCAGCTGCAGTCGTGCGCCCTGGTGACGCTGATAATATCATCGGCATCTTGGACATTGCTCAGCAATACAGAGTCCCTGTTGTGGTTAGAAGTTACGCTGGTCATTCTTACGCCGGCCAGAGTACTGTTCAAGATGGTATCGTTATTCTCATGGATAGGTTTTCGACAGTCGAGGTCCTTCCTGAGGGTTTTCTAGCGTCCACTTTCACTGCTGTGATTGGTGCTGGTACCAGGCTCTTGGATATCTACACTGCTCTTATGCAGCATTCGCCGCCTTTGGGTGTCAGTGGTGGTAACTGTCCATCTGTGTCTATCTCGGGTGTCACCATGGGTGGTGCTCATGGCTATTATGGGACGAAGTACGGGACTCTTGCTGATGCTGTGATTGCTGCTGATGTGATCGTTAAAGACGGTGATTCGTTCAAGCTGGTCAAAGCAACTCGAGACGGTGATCACGAGGATTTACTGAAGGCTCTACGTGGTGGCATGGGTGGTAACTATGGTGTTGTAGTGAACTGGTATATAGAAACCTTCCGCGCGAGTGATTCGGTGCATATCTTCCGTCACAAGGTTGATCGTGGTGACAAGGGTAAAGATGAGGTTATTGCTAAGACTCGCGCATTCGAGGCGGCTACGGTCAATCAACCCGGTGATGGTTTATGGAGTAAGTTTAAAGTCAAGGGGGGATTCGACATGAACTTTGAAGGGATGTGCATGTGTGAGCCCAGTTCTAACGACTGCTCCCTCTGTGATGCCACAATAGCCAGCATTGATGCTGCTTTGGACAAGGACAACTGGGTAACCAAACCTTCGGAGCTCACTACTGATCATGGCTATGCAACGTGGTCTTGGGCCGGTTGCACTACATGGGCTGATCCTGGCACTCCTCCCAACGCTGACTACCCCGGTCCAAATGGTGACTTTGGATCAGCTAAACAAGGCTGTTATGACTATGATTGGTCCTTGAGTGTTGACTCCCCCTGGAAAAGCATATCTGTCTACATCAAGCACAGTGATGCTACAGATGCCTTTTGGGACACCGTATGGGATATCGTCCACGAGCCCGAGTGCGAGAATCGCAATGTCTGTATTTTAACCTTTGAATACTACGGTGGAAAAATGCTCGAGGAGCCGCAAGATTGTTCTGGCGGAGTCCATGCACTTCTTTTATTCATCGTCATAATGGTTGGAACATCCAGATCTCGTCACTATATTCCAAGG
>NW_003206679.1:0-1233 GCF_000006405.1 Perkinsus marinus ATCC 50983
TGAGCCTCACCGAGCTGCCGCTTTCTGTCTCACTTTGACCTTCTCCCGATTCGTCAAGCAGATGAGCGTCCATCAAGAGAGAGTGTCTGAAATTGTTAACCGACATTGGAGGGAATTTGTCATTCGCAATTTTCTCGACAATCTAGTCGGCACGTTTGACTTTTTACGAGAAGATAGGACAATTCACTTGCAATCTCAACAGCACAGTGTGTGCCACATGTTTGACGTCATGATCGGCCATGAGCTCTCAAGATGGGCGGAGACCTCCCTTGAAGAGTGGGTTGAAGCAGTAGAAGAAGCGAGGCTCCTTCCGGAGTTACAAATCGAAATAGACCTTTCCGCTGCTGGACAAGTGGTTCTGTCCCCAAGTCAGAGCGAGATCCTTGAGACTTTCGATTCTTTCATTGAGGGCCTCGAATCTTTGGCATCGACCTTCAGCAGTATTGAACCAGAACTCTTCCCTCAACCGGAGATACCGGAAGAGCATTTGTTTGCTCTCGACTCGGAGTTGGTGATGAGTTCTAAGGAGCGTTTGAGACGCGTCTTACTCGAGGATCTTCAAGAAGCTCTGAAGGTTGTCGATGCATACAGTGCTTACGAGGAGTTGATTGCTGAACTCATCCCACCGGAAAGTGCGGAGGAGGTTGACCTCAATATTGTTCGTGACTTCTTAAGTCAGTGTGCGCAACGCTTAGAAGAAGTGGGTCGAGTTTGTCCTGGAGGTATTCAGACGAGGCTCTTTTTCGTCGACACCAGTATCGCAACGAGGAAGCTGTCCGCGATGATTAGTCAAGCGAGCACCGACTGCCTTCTTGCGATGTCACAAGAACTACAGAGGAATACCGAAGATATAAGGGATGCTTATAGGTCGCTCGATAAACATTTCAATACTCCAGAGAATGATTACGAAGCTGAGCGACTCCTCCGCACGGTTGAGAACATCGACAAGCAAACCTTGGACCCGCTCGAGGCGAGAATTTCACAGCTAGTTGAAGTTCTCGATTTCTTGGATACCTCTATGTTCCTGATCTCCCTTGATCTCCGAGTAGAAATATATGACCTCCGCACTAAAGCTCCCGATGTCCGAACTGATTTTCGCCTTTTATGTGAAGAATTGAAATCGATTTTTGAGCCTCCTGCTGAAGATGAGGAGTCTGATGAGTGAAGCATGATGTGCTGTCCAAATAGTATGTGTGTGTTGAGTGACAAGTAGAGGAATGATAAGAACTCTCC
>NW_003211581.1:0-986 GCF_000006405.1 Perkinsus marinus ATCC 50983
AAGCTGTACGCCCTGGCTGCGTCACCACTTCTTCAATTATAGTAGTGGCTTATAGCAGCTAACGAGTCTACTGTACGCTTGCAAGGTACGTGTACGACCGTTCCATGGAGCATAAACCCGCAGGCTCCTGTTTCCACGTGGATCAGCCATGCATCATCATCCTGGTGTGCTTTAGCCACACCCATCAGACCCGAAGGATGTGCGCCGGGATCGCATCGATGTACAACAAATGAAAACCCAGTTCATACTATGCGTTCCCTGATGTATAGAACCTTCGGCGCATTTGCACGCCATGGATTCGAAGTCACTCTACTGTAGAGTGCGGCAGACACTCCATTGCACCCCCACGGTGTCTCCCTCACGATGGCTCCACCTGGTGAAAATTTTCCAGTGGAAAATGCCGTTGGGAAAACTAGCGCTACTTGTGGTGGAGTTCACCACAAGTAGAGTTAGTTTTCCCAATAGGAAACTCTCATGATTTTTCACCTTGTACAGAACATCGTCCTTGTGGTGCCTACTACTTTCCATATGGGACTGCGTATTATCCCGTTATCATTAGTTGCTGCGGCCGTTCTCGGGACGATTGCGGATGACTCACTAGAGCCGGACACCAAAGTGTTAAAACCAGTCCCTTCCGGATGTCTCAGGGATTTTACAGACCCCAAATACAATGAGTGAGTTTAGTCTCCATATTAGGGTCCGTTACTCATGAGATATGTAATATTGAGGAACGTCTTCTCAGGGACGAATGCCTTCCACTATTCTGGAACCACATGATTGTAAGTGCGGCCACTCCCAAGATAACTGAGGAGCTCAGGAAACTGAAGTAAGTTGTAGCAAAATGGCGTTGAGGAGAGTTGAGAATACAATGTCTCATCAGGAAGAGTGTGAGTGACGCGACCTACTATGAAGTAGACCTCTACGATGTGGTGTCCTCAGACAAGGGTAAACCCGTCATCCCCGGTCCGAGTCGGGATTCGCTGCTT
>NW_003200006.1:0-985 GCF_000006405.1 Perkinsus marinus ATCC 50983
TGGTGATCATAGCAATTGCAAGTATTGGGGCTCGATAAATCCTTTGAAGACGACTTAATTGCATCCGGGTATTGTAAGTGTTGAGAGTAGGCTTAGTCTTACGATCCACTGAGATTCATCCCGTGTTGCGCCGATTTGTCTCCTCCTATTCTATTTCCATCTACGGACTCGATTTAAAAAGGCGGATTACTCCACACTCAAGAGCTTCTGAGAGCTCTGGTGTGGGGCACGGTAGAGCTGGATCGCGGTATAGTGTCCTGGTGAGGGTTTGAAGTTGGATGGAGGATTACACCTTATGGGTTGAAAATCCTCGACTTGTCCAAATTTGGGTGTGCGCGGTTGGGGGTAACTTGGCTTTTTGGTCGACTTTATGATCGCCAGCGGCCATACTGCGTCGAATACACCGGATCCCATCCGAACTCCGAAGTTAAGCGGCGCAAGGCCCGGATAGTACTGGGGTGGGGGACCGCCCGGGAAGTCCTTAGGGTGCTGCTGGCTTTTTGCAAAAGTCGCACATTTTGCTAGTTCCCCCCTCCCCACCTCCTTGGACATTGTTCCACTTTTCACTTGTATTGTGAAGCACCCAATGCTAGCCCACATCACAGCCCAGTAGTTCAATAGAGAGACGAGTGAACATAGTTTATAACATTGTCCAAGGGGTGGAGGGGGATGCGCGAAATCGATGTGCACGTTTGGTCAAAGATGCTCGCGAAAGCTGCACATCAATTTCGCACATGGGCGAAATTGACTTGCAGGTGGGTATAAAAGTTGATGTAGGCCATGTGGCTCGATTTCAACCATATGGGTATGCTTCTGAGGATGGGGTGTTACAGTGGACCATATGTGGTAGGTCATTTGGAGATGTCACCAAAATGGTCTAAATCTGCGCATTCCATTTAAGTGAATTTAAGTGAAATTTAAGTGAATTTTACTTAAAATTGACCTTTTTCGTTGCGCAGATTGGGGGGGGGGGGGGGGGGGGGGG
>NW_003205973.1:0-8009 GCF_000006405.1 Perkinsus marinus ATCC 50983
GATGAAGGGGGAGTTGGAAGGGCTACAGAACGAGGTAGCGGACGCGGAAGCTCAGGTAGGATGGTGATTTTTTTAGAAATGGGAGAATATGCGCATGGTCAACTAAGTGTGTTGGTAACAATATGGAAATTTCTTGTTGGTTTTTGTACACTTCTGTCCGAATTCGTGTGAGTTTCTATAGTTAGTGAGGAAACTTCCGAGCTCAGCTGAGGGAAGAAAAGTCTTTCTTCCAAAACTGATGTCTGCAGTTATCGCGGCGACAGGAAGAATATGATGCCTTGTTGAAGTCGATTGAGGAAGAGGAAAGGGAGTGCAATGAGTTGGAAGCGAACCTGGCTCAGCGACAAAGGGATTTGAAGGCTAGGGAGCAGGTGAGTCTCATTATCGTATTCTATCTATAGTGCTGCCAAGTTCCGATTGGCAGGTCTTGACTGAAGCATTGGAGCAGTTGAGGTCCCAACGGAGGAGCACTTCGCGTTTGTCTGATGGACCGAGTGGGAGTGATGACGGAGAGTGTTTACAAGAAGAGGATGAGACTGAGAGAGATGTGAGCTGCAGGCTCACTTTTATTTATCGACAAATGTGCCAACTTATCGAGGCTATCATTTTTTTGTCGAACTATGTTGTTAGTGTTCGATGTCTTGGCCCGGGTTCGAACCTGGATCAATCGCTTGAGAGGCTCACACATTACCCACTTGGGTGGAGAGTTTCTTGTAACATATCTTAGATTCGCATGTCGGAGTTGCGGCTGAAGCTTGAGTCACAGAAGATGGAGCTTGCTGTTCAAAAGGAACTCAGAGTGAAAAATGAGAGGCTCATCAAAGATCTAGAAGACCGCATTCAGTACACCACTCATAAACATATCGTATTCGTATTCGTCCGGTCCTTCAGGCGTATGGACTCACACAGGGAACAGATCCTCGCGGAAGTCGTTCCGTCAATGTGACGGTACGCAGCATTACTGTGAGGGAGTGGAGCTTTCTAATTCGAAACGTTTTCATGAATATGAAACACCATAGTTGTGTTCTACTATCGATCAAAACACTGAGTTCGTAGTATTTCACCAATGGTGTCGTCCGGACCAGTCATGCACTCGCATGTTGTGCACAGTTGGTAGCCCGATAAAGAAGGGGTAAGGGAGGTGATAGTATTAATGAGGAATGACAGTCAGCAGGCTATTGTGTAAGGAAAGAAGGAGACAACATAATATGAGGAGTTCCTTCACACTATACTGCCGTACCATTGACGATTTTCTCACTAGGCTATTCTGAATAGTCTATTCACTGGGCGGCTGTATTCGCTGAATACATTTCCGAATGGCATGCAAGATCCCTGGACTTCTCGCCTGATGAGCCTGAGATTCCTGAATCAGGAGTCCCTTTGGCGGATACAGCCGCTGTGCCCGCGGACGAGGACGTCACATACACGAGTGAGGACATTAATTTGGAGTTTGGGTTTAGGTACATGTATCGGTCAAGAGGGTCAAAAAATGATGTCAATCCTGCGGATGAGAAATACAATTTCATGATTGAGGAAATCAATTTCGCCGGTAAGGACATCGAATTCGCGGACCTACCTTCATCCAGGGCCCCTCTCCCTTGCATGTCGCGAAACTCTTTCTCTAATTCCTAGTTCAAAATGTGATACTCCAGTCGAGAATTCTATTTTCAGGATTGACTATTTTAAGCGTGTATGCTCACTATATCTCAATGCCAGTCGCGGTCATATTTTAGTAATATGACCTATAGGTCGATTTGTGATAACTAGCTGTGCCCATGAATCGGGAACATATTCTTATGCCACGATGACGTCACACTGCATACACTATACTCAAGTGACGAGTCGAAATCACATCGGAAGTAAGCGGTTATGCCCGTAATATTCTTCTCATATCACAGAATCATGTCTCGGTCGAACTCAACTGTTTCTGACCAGAAGCGGCGCAAGAAGTTTTCTGATGAAAATACTCTTGCAATAAGGAGGTCATAGACCCAGAATAGCTGACATGGATCGAGACAAATCGATCAGTGGCATGGAGTAAGACAAAACGATCACTGACGTGGACTAAGACATCGATCAGTGGCATGGAGTAAGACAAAACGATCACTGACGTGGACTAAGACATCGATCAGTGGCATGGAGTAAGACAAAACGATCCTCTGAATCATGTTACACGGTGTAATCTACGCCATGGCTTCACCGAAGACCTATCAGGGCAGGTGGAGGCGTGACTACGACTTGAACATCAGGCGATTGCTGGAGCGGTTCCCAGTCGTCCCTGATCAGGCTGAAACTCGAAGTAATTTCCGATGACAGCATGAGCAGGAAGCATCCAGGGTTCATCTTTTTCCCCTTTCTTGAAAAGCAGGAAACAGGAACCATTATCATCCAAGGCGTAGTTCAGGTGGGTCAGCTTTAAGGGTACAGTCCCTTGAGGACCCAATCCCAGAGACAGGGGTGGCAAGACGTTCATATAAACACATGAGAATCTCCACAGATTAGCTCTCGCGTCGTATTTTATATCCACTGGTCTCCCAGCAATCTTGTCAGCTTGTTCCTTGACATCCGTAGTTATATCATCGTAGTATTCTGGTGAGACGTAGAAGAAATTGGTTCCACTGTCCAAGAGAATGTCGTCGCCGGGAGTGGTAATTTGCGGAGCATCATTCACTTTCACAGACCCGAGTTCAACGGAATAGTCGCCCTCGAAGGTGGTAGAGAATGGGATTAATTGCAGCGGTGGTACGTACTTCGAAGCATCACCTCCTCCCACCAGCAACTCACCATTGAAGGGGGCCTTCCCGCCAGCTGAGGATAGGTAGAAAGCAAAGGTGTTGCTTGGTATTTTCCCAGTCGAGCGAAGCTGCCCAATGAATGAGGGAATTGTTCTACCGCTGCTTCGCAGACTAAGACCAAGTGAACTTATCGGTTCGCTCTCTGTGGGTGGAGGATCTTGCTTGAACATGAGGCCGAAAGTGAGATCCACTGGCGGAGCCGAACCGAGTGAAAGTTGAGCTTTATGCTCAAATGATGTGACTTCGACGCCATCATCATACTTGGTCACTTGATAGGGCGGCGCGGGTGAACAAGGCTGTTGACATTGGTAACACCCAGTGGCCGGACAAGGTTGCTTGGTTGCCGCCTCGTACCAGTCCTTCCAGATGAAATGGAAGTCGGCAGCTCCAGTATCCAGAAGAGCGTGGACAACATTTTGATGCTCATCGTGGAAGGCATAGAACATCCCATTCCCATACGGGGCCAGGTCTTGGAAGACAATAGGCAGCCTGAAGACAGGCTGCCCAGCAACAAGACTAGAGCCGATCAAGTAGAATATGATAGTAGCTGCACTCATTGCAGTGGGTTGTATCTTCGGCAAGACGTAGAAGATGGGACACCATTGGTGTCCCACCTTGCTTGGTGTCACACCAAGCAAGGGTTTGTAGTCGATTAACGTGGCGAGCGACACATACATGCATGTAATCCAATGAGCTGTTGGCACTGTTAGGGCCATGTGATTTGGAGCTAGAGTTAGAGGACTTCCCAGGAACACGACGCGCAGGAGGCAGGAGGACAACGGGACCAAAGGACGAAACGGTTGGACCGACCGATGAGTAATGAACTTGTGCGCGCAGCACCCACCTGCGTGAAACTACTTGAGTGTGTCTCTTTACTATGAGTAACATGGGGATAGACTAGAAGAGAATACATCGGGTACGACACCAAGCAAGGGTCTGTAATTGATTAGCATGGCGAGCGACATATACATGCTCTGCTACAATGGGTTAATCCTTCATTGGCTCACATACGCCATCATGACGCCGCCATGCCACGTGTTAGTGATTTACCCATTGAGATAGCACTACACTGGATATGATTGCAGGATAATGCCTTACAAGGCTGGATTATACTTAGCCGTCCAGGACTAACTTCATCATGAGCTTAGCTAAGGGATTCCTTCAGCCCAGAGAGACATATTGTGTATTACGGGGGATTGGAACAGCGACAGTGACGCAGCAGCATCTTACACACGTGAATTGTGCATCATGCGTGCCTTATGCAGCGTGACTCACGTCACGTGGGTCGAACGAAGCCGTTTTGGCGCAAAGTACAACTTCCGAAGAAGCCGAGCGAGCTCCAAGGAACAGTATAGATTTTGCACCAGCGCCTTGGACCTTGTACGATAAAATGGCACTGTCCCAAGATGAACGACGAGCGAAAATACTCTCCGTAGCCCAGCCAATTCCTACGACTACTTCTATCGATCACAAATTATACTTTGTTTTTGTTCGGGTGGAATGGATTACGATGCTTCTCAGAATCATCCATCGTCTGTCCATAGATTACATTTACTCGTTTCACCCGAATCTCTGGCTAGGTCGTTGAAAACACTACTGATTGTAGTATCATGTTGTGAAGTTCTGAGTCAGAACATCTGATCCTGTCAAACAGAGCCTGTCTGAGACAGGCTCTCTCTGATCTAGTATCAGAACTTCCCTGTGACTCACGTTAAATACCTTGAAACATTCATAGTACTGCTAGTGTTAGATATAGAGCAGTAGCTAAAAGCACGATCGCTGATGTGATCGATGAATTAATGGGTGAAGTTTATGAGTTAACAAAAGGTCACACAAGGTAGACCACTACTTTATGAGACATTCATATTTTCTTTCAGTTACCATAATATCCGACCTTCCCAATACGTTAATCCAAATATTAACTGGGGCAGTTATATATGCAAGGCTGAAGAGGGGATTTTCTGCCCAATATTTACAACTTCTTGTCACGGAGATTACGGAGAAGCCATTCATTCTGTCCGTCTAAGATGCAGTGCAACCTAAAAGGTCAAACCTATTCCATCACCTTTTTTTATCCAGATAGTAACATCCTCGGACCGAGGACCTCGGTGGTTCCTCCGGCTGCGCAATATGCTAACTCACGCAGGAACCTACCTCACATCCGCTGTTTAGAAGGAGGATTTGTTTCGGATTTGATCGTGGTGAGCTCTTAATCCTGGGTGTAACCCTTCTTGTAAGGCGGCAATACATGAATCGATTCGCCTCTCATGTTGTTGTGGCTGCTCAGCAGGGGACAGTTGCGTTCAGTTTCCTCCCATGGGTCTCTGACTCAGAGACTCTGAGGATTGTAGTTGTCGTTCCGCATGTCGATGTGCCGGTTGTTAGTCGTTTCTGGGTGGAAAGTTACAGTTTTATCATAATCATTCAATCTGGTGGATGTACGTATGATCATGCACGGCTTAGTGGACTCGGCAGACCCTCATCAGCACCTACATGGGGGTAACACTCCCCAGACACATGCCAGATGACAAAAACCCCCCGCTCAGATGCAATTCACACATCCTTTTACGGTATCACGAGCTCGACAGGGGGATCAGTTCAAGCGGTGGGTTGCTCATCATTCATTTATCTACTATCAACTTGACTACAGGACCTCGCAACTCCACCGACAGCCCTCGCTGTCACATCGCCCGTGGCAGGCAGACCGCTGCCACCACTCAAGGCTTTATCAGAGCCTCCTAAGCATGTTCATCAAAGACTGTATCCTGAGGAAAGTGTCGCTAGCTTGATGAGCCGAGGGCTCGGAAGTCCGCTGATGAAAACGGATCTGGTTGGTACCTTCTGCTCGATTCACCAGCCAAAGTGACTGCGCTTAGCGATTACTTCACAGCTTTGCGTATCATTAGTATTTCGAAAATAGGTTAATAACAACAACCTTCAATACTACGGAGAGGTTCACATCGGAGATCCACCACAGAGATTCCTAGCGATATACGATACTGGATCAGAGAAGCTCTGGGTACCCGGCGAACGGTGTCACAGCGAGGCTTGCATTCATCATCATAAGTAGGTGACCAACACTACTCGTGTATCAAGTAGCATCTAACAACATCATCGATCTTCTGAAACATAAATAGCAGTGGAATAGTACAGCGAAAATTTCGCTGCAAAATCTTATCCATTTATCGCCACTTCCACTGCTTCCTGCAGATTTCATCCAGTCAAAAGCCAGACCTTCAAGCAAAGCATTGGCGGCGAACACCGCATGACTTATGGCACTGGGGAGGTAAGCCGGTTGCCAATTCATAACGTCAGGCTACCGCCAGGTTCGCTTCAGAGAAGGCAAAGACACAATTCGGCTGTGTGATTCGATCAGAGGTTGCTTCAACGAACGCACTAACCCTCCGCGACCATCGGGTAGCACCAAGCCCGTCACGGCACTTACGGCCGATAGACAGGTAAGAGCCGGTTGAATATGTGACTTTGAATGAGTACCGTTACGTTGAGAGAAGTGCGACAGAACCATCGTCTCAGCCGTTGGGCATGACTTCTTACCAAAGTCCCGATCCCTTCAAGAAACTGCCTTTCGATGGTATTCTGGGACTACCACCTAGCGGCAACTCTGGGGATGGTCACCATTCGTCACTCCTTGGTGAATGGCTCAAGGTTGCGAGGTGAGTGTAGGGGAACTATGATGGAGTCTATCGAGACATGTAGATTCCGACATCACCATCCGAGGCTTATCAGCTTCTATCTATCTCCCGACACAGCTATTAAAGGATCGGTCGCGATAGGCGGGATCGACAGGCACCACATTGATCAGTCGGACAAACTACATTGGTGAGATGGTTCTATTGAGTATTCTCGAACTATAACACATAGGCACAATATCCATCCACCAACCGATGCCTGGAGGGTCCGACTGGTCGACATTGCTATCGACGGGAAACCACTGCATCTGTGCGGAAGTGGATCTGATGGTCCTGATGGGACCTGTGAAGTGAGCTGGCAACGGTGTGATACTAATTTACAGGATCATGCCAATCGAATTCCCTTCTCTAATAGCAGGAAATTATGAATAGAGAAGATTCACCTCCGAGTTTTTCAAAATTACGGAGAAAAAAATGCGATTTCCCGAAATTTCACGTAAACTCGCAAAATTGTCACGGACGAGACTTCCCGAAAACCTAACCGTCCGCGGCGGGACTGGAAGTTCCACAATTCATAATTCCCGTAATTTCTAGTTGCAAGGCACTTTACATTCGATTGTAAAGTGCCTCGGTCGTTTTAGCATAAACGCGGTTAAAACAAATTCAAAACGGTCTTGGGTAGTACATTGTCGTCGACAAAATTCATTCTCGAGTGATTGTTCCGGATTTGTCAGAAGCCTAGTAAGATTGTCTTCTATCGTATTCGGACTTTTTTCCGAAAGACTTCAACAATTACCAAGTACTGCGATTCGCTTGATTAACTGTGAACAGATGAAGGAATTGACTTCTTCACCAAGTTACTATACTCGGGACGCATGAAGTGTGGTGTATCTGCTCCCAACGAGCTGAAGTTGTTCCTAGCAGACGGTCACTTTGAATGCTCCTATCAAGTGGCCCGTATATATTATGTGTGATTCAAGTCGCATATATTATAGAAGAAAGTTTATCTATGTCTCTGTGTAACGACCAGTAAGCTAGCAGTGTCATGGTTTTTACCAACTTGCCCTGGCCAAGTCTGTCTTGGCAAAGACTACCAATATTCGGAACTTTGTAGCGTACAACTACGTTCAGCGCGTTGAGAATCCGGAATATTATTTAGCTATCGCCTTTCATAGGAAGCGCAATTTATGACTCCAGGCAAGCGATCACGGCAGTCGCTGATTGCATCTTGGTGAGTGTCGTGATTGCAGTAAGCTACAACATCTCGCAAGTGGTTCTGCTCGGCACATGTGCATCATCGTGTAAAAATCCTGCCATGGGTTGACTACTCTTTCCAGGAGGTCGAACGTCTGGTTCGCCTCCTGAAGGAATGTACCCTGGCTATCCCATAATCCCGCAGGAGGACTGATACGAATAAAAAGCCTTGGAGGAAAGGATCTTTCTGAAGATTCCACTTTTACCATTTCTTATCTAGAAGCACGATTTTTTCTCGTCCAACAACTCAAACTTCATCGCCATTGGACAACTTGCAAACCTTCGCATCCGTTGCCAAGCCGTGTTCGAG
>NW_003205973.1:8109-14534 GCF_000006405.1 Perkinsus marinus ATCC 50983
ACGTGAGGCCATCCAAGGGTGAGTGGCCGAGTACTCCATTTTCCCGAGTCTCTTTACTTGTCGCTGGTTCCTAGGTGTGTGGTTCAGTATGATTATTAATACCACTCACGCCTGAAATTATGGACGGATCGTTGCCTAGGAGACCGATTATCAAACGCAGGATTGCTCCTGGGAGTACATCCACGCTGAATCAGCTAGCTACGCTATGATCCTTCAAGATCGTGATGTGTTTTAGCGCGCTAGAGAAGAACTGAATAAATCAAAATTCAGCGGGTATTATTTTTTTCGCTGGATTTTTCGTGGGGAAAATGGATCATAAGTTGACTCTCACTGCTAGAAAAGCGCTGAATTTTCATTTTCCTTGTGCTTGAAATGTTATTGTAGTTATTCGTAGATCTTGGTCTCTCACCTATGGCTATCTCCTTGTGTAAGCGGTCTCTGCTATTACTGACTTTCTCTGTGCTTACTTGTTGTCTTTCCTCATCTGTTCAAGAGGACTATCGCCGATATCTTGTGGGCGTTAGTTCCGCAGTGCATCATGATGAAAATTCCGACGCTACCGGTATTGCTGTTGATCAGCGTAAGCTAGCTGGGGCTGTCGATTGGGACGCTTATTGTCGCGAGGAGGTTGGTGCCGCATCGTATTGCAAGACTTGGGCCAATGATCCAGTTTGTCAAGGGTCTGTCGTGAAGTGTGGTGACGGTGTAGTGGTTACGTCTACCGCTCCAGTAACTGTTACTTCTACCGCTCCAGTGACTGTTACTTCTACCGCTCCAGTAACTGTTACTTCTACCGCTCCAGTAACTGTTACTTCTACTCCTAATGTTGTGTCTACCACCAAGGCAGGTGGTGACACAACTTCTGTCCCAACGACTACATCTGGCTCGGCTCCTTCGACTACGACCAGCGGCGGAACCGTGAATTGGGACGCATATTGCCAGAAAGAAGTGGGACCTGCTTCCTATTGCAAGACTTGGGATAATGCACCAGTGTGCCAAGGCTCTACAGTGAGATGTGGTGACGGTGTGGTATTAACTACAACAGCTACTGTAACTACCGCTTCAACGACTCGAGCGCCCACAACAGAGGTTTCTAGTACGACAGCGTCGACGATTGCTGTAACTACTACTGGTACCAAAACTGCTACTACTAATTGCTATGAAAGTGGTACGTGTGTTCCTGACGTCCAAGGAGCTATAGATGCCATACGCTCTCTGATAGGCAATAATTATGTTGATACTGGCAGTGATATGCCCGAGGTCTTCATGCCACAGTACACTAGTATTACTCCTGCTGCGGTGGTCAGTCCCGGTAACGATGACGAAGTCAGACAAGTCTTGCAGATTTGTTTCGATCACTATGTCGATTTCGTTGTCCGTAGTGACGAGGGCAACTCTTTCGCTGGTCAGAGCACCGTACAAGATGGTATCGTCATAAGAATGAATCGGCTCACTTCTGTCGAGGTCGAGAGAAGTGGTTTCTTAAGCAGTCAGTACGTTGCCAAGATAGGTGCTGGCACCAGACTACTCGAGGCTTATACGAGGCTGTATGATCATAACCCACCACTGAGTGTCAACGGTGGTAGTTGCCCTGGAGTATCAGTGTCTGGTTTAACCCAAGGAGGTGCCTATGGGTATTCCAGCACTATGTGGGGTATGCTTGCTGATCATGTTCTTGCTGTTGACATAATCGTTCAAGAGAACGGTGGTCCATTCAAGCTAGTACATGCTACTACTACCAATGAACACGCTGATCTTGTGAAAGCCCTTCGTGGTGGTATGGGTGGTAACTATGGTGTTGTCACTATGTGGTATTTGAGTGCCATAAGAGCCAGCGAGAAGGTCTACATCTACCGTGATAGGCTTGCTCCTAATACTAAGTCGAAGGCAGATATCATTGCTAAGACTAAGGCATATCAGAGTGCGATGATTAATCAACCTTCCAGCAATGGTCTGTGGGTAAAGTGAAGATTCACAGTAACTTCGAGATGCATTATGAGGGTATGTGTTTGTGTGATCCAATCAGTGGTGACTGTACCGATTGTGATCAAACCATGGACAACGTTAACTCAGCAATAGATGTGAATACGTGGATCACTAACCCATCGCAGAAGTTCACTAATGCTGCCTATGGTGCTTGGTCATGGGCTGGTTGCACTAAATGGGCTGATCCCGATTGCCCTGATAATGCGGTTTACCCTGGTACTGGTGTTGATCCTACTTCTGCAATGAACAACTGTTGGGCATATGATTGGAAGTTGAATGATGATTTGCCGTGGAAGAGTAATTCTGTCTACGTTCGACAGAGTGACATGTCTGACGCTTTTTGGGATACCTTATGGGATTTGAGTCATCAGCCTGAGTGTAACGAAGGCCGTGCGGTCTGCATTATCACCTTCGAGTATTATGGTGGTAAGATGCTCGAGGAGCCCACCGACTGCTCTGGTGATGGTCCATGTACCTCCTTTGTTCATCGTCATCAAGGATGGAATATTCAGGTCTCATCTCTGTGGCGTAAGGGTGATTCTGCTGGTATGGAGACTTCTACTAATTGGGTTGCTAAGGCTTTTGCAGCTATTGATCAGTATAGTTCTTTGAAGGAGAGTTATCAGAATTATATAAGCAACCAATGGACGGTCGAGCCTTGGAAGGACAAGTTCTTCCCTGGTCAGAATGTTAGTCCGGATCACTGGAAGTATCGCTATTTCGGTCCATCATCCAATGGGGTATATAAACGTCTACAGGACGTGAAGTGCCGCTACAATCCGTATAATTTGTTTACAACACCGGCTACAGCTGATATTGTAGTTGAACTTCCCGATGATTGTTCTATCTCAACCTAGTCGTTTGACTGAGCGGTAGAGCTTCTATTCGTATCATATTTCTAGTGGTGGTTTTCCTCTCCCACACAACTAACTTTTTCTTCTTCGCTACTTCACCTAATTGCTAGTTACTCTCAAATCTGAACAGAACCATTCTGCTATCTCGTCATTTGTCTCGAACTGTATCGCATCCTGACGGTGCAATTTCTTTGAGAGAATTGTTGTGAAGAATGTGTGTTGTGTTGGTCAACTGTTCTTCGACGTGTCCGTGTGTTTAGTTCAAGTATGATGTATCGCTACACTTTATAAATATGTAGCAACCTTTTTGAACTATCAGCTCCGTTGAGCGGAGGTAGAGGGTTGGTATCCGAGAAGGAAAGATTGTGTGCGTGTGTGTGAGTTCAAAGTCCAACACCAACAGCACGGCTTAGTTAGACTCGTATCGATGGGCATTAGCTCCCGAGGGATCAGCTTCAGCCTTTTAAGTTGTCATGCCAATGAGTTTTGTCTTTGGGGTGAGATAACCTCTGCCAATGTACTTCCTTTCGCCTCGGCAGGATCTGCCTCCACAACTGCGGGAGCTGTGTACGATTGCGGACCACGGGAAGATTGTATTAAAATTCCTAATTTACCATAGACCACCCAATTATGTTCCTTCGCGACAATGTGTTCGTTGTTCGGAACTGCAGTTTCATGAGTGTCTTATGTCAGAACTTCCCCGTCAGTGTAACTCCGTATTGCTGTCCGGGACAGCCTGTCCCCATTGCTTTTTCGGTCATTTGCTCACTATGGCTATTTTGTTACGTGGTACGATTCTGCTTCTTTGCCTATTCTGTGTTGTTGTGTTTGGCACAGTTTTACAAGCCCCTCCAACCGAAGGCGCATGAGGAGCATCCGGATGAAGCCTTCTGAATATAGGTTCCTGCTGTCACCTCCGACCATTTTGAATTACTGCGTGAATCGACTATAACCTCTTTGACTATAACGCGAAACGCACTTGCAACTCGGCATGCATTTGGTTTCATCGTATAACTCAGCTGCATCACAAGAGTACTTCAAGTTTGTCATTGAGTGGCGAACCATCTCCCGAATGTAGGTGCTCCAAGTTGTCCATCCGCAGGTCTCGTCTGAGGCGCTACTTGCCATCGCTGAGTTGCTGTCGTATAGCCGAACCTTCCAGTTACTGGAGGCGCCACGAACTGGGTATTCGAAAAACTAGGATGATAACAATCATACGCCCACTCGCATGGATAGCCGTGACTCACGGCGAGATCTCGTGCCATTGAGGCACGGTCCTCGCTGATAGCGGAAAGCCGCCGAGCGGAACCTGACAAGAGCAGCAATTCGAATCAGCCTATGTTACTCCTACCTGCGAATCTCCATAGACACTTGGCGTGGAGGTTGTCATTGAGTTCAACCGTATACGGGGTATTCCCAGAGGACCTAGCCAAAGGAGTAAACTGTAAATTGAAACTCAGCGTTGCACATGGTCAACCACGTGCATTTACGACAATGAGAGAATTCTGATTGAAAATTTTGGGGAAATCTTATTGGTTTCTGTACACTTCTACCCTAAGCCGTGTATTACTAGTGCGTAAACTCAGCCGAAAAAGGCGAAAATATATTCCAACTCGCAAGGTGTCTTTTCCTCACCAGCAGGGAATCCCATATGGCTAGACGTTGTCGATGAGGCCGATAGCCGCCGTGCATCTACAGAAGAATTGAATCATACCAACCGCAACATCGTTGGTACTCTGTGCTTGGCCACTGTATACTGGTAGATCAGCCATCTCGTCTACTTGCGAGTCGCTGCCTGAATATTAGAAATTTCCAACTAGCCGAGCAGCAGAATTTCATACGTCTTTCCTGCGGTCTCACAGGCGTGTTACGTGTCATCAGCCTACTGTAATCTCCCTGCTCTTCGTGTTTACTCTCTATGAACATTTTCTCAGCTTCCAAGTAATATGCAAACCTATGATAAGATCAGTCTGCGAGTATACGCACATGTGTTGGTGACAAAATGAAAATTCTGTGAAAAGTTTAGGAAGTTTTCTTTTCGTTTTTGTACACTTTTACCTCAATTCGTATGTAAACATCTATAATCAATGTGGGAACTCCCGAGCTCAGCTGAGAAAAGCGACCATATATTTCTACTCCAACACTGATGATGGTCATCATGCAAAGCTTCACGTACATATCTCTGAGTTCATCAGCCGTATCGTTTCCTTCTATTTTGTTATAAGCCATCTCTAGTTCCTCCAGCTCCTGTAGATCTTCTAAATATGTTCGCCCACAATTCGGGACTGAACTCTCCACGAGTTCATCGTAGTACTCAAACACGTGATTCTGAAGTCGATCCGTGCTGGGGAGAAAAGTCACAACATAACGATCGATTTCTTCACTGCTGTAAAAATAGTTCTTTTTGAACTCGAGTGTCGATGAGTTTCCTTACGTCAGGATAAACCGAATCACTCCAAACAATTTTTTATCACCAGGTGCTTTCATCATAGAGGACTCTATTGATAGTTACACTCGTTCTCCGAATCGCCGTAATTATTAATGAATAATCCATCATGCACGCACGCACAACACTAAATGGCATTTGTTGCAATATATACTCCGCTGAGCGAAGAATATAAACATGTTCAAATACATGCGGTGGTGACAATATGGAAATTCTGAGGAAATTTCGGGAATTTCCTATTGATTTCTGTACACTTCTACCTAAATTGATATAGGAACTTCTACTGAGAAAAGCAAGCATATACTCCTCCAAGAGCTCGTTGAACTGGTTGTAATAATCTCACACTCAACTGCCGCTCGAGCTCTGCCAGCATAGTTCCAGACAAACATTCAATTTCATCAACACTCTCCTCGACATACGAATAATCGTCTTCACTGTTGTCATCATGAACTGAGTCTTCTCCTACGACGGGACATTCCTAACAAGCATAAGTGCACGAGTAGCCGCGGTTACAAGGACCCGTACATGCCTGGTCTCCTTGGAGAAATGTGACTGTCGCCATTCTGATAAAAAGAGTAGTAGTAAAATGATATGTAGTTGACAACTTCAAGTGAGCTCAAAAATGACTCTGAATTTTCCCCGAATTTAATACCAATATCACCAACAAAGTGAAACGATATGCAGTTCGCAACTTAAAATTCGGGAAGAAATATAAATACTGCATTTAAAAATTACTTGAAGTTATGTATGCAATCCAAGGCGTCAAAGAATTCAGTAGCGCTATCACCGAACGAAGCAGGAATGTGATAGTGTATTGTACAGGCGGTGGAGCTCGTTATCAGCGTGGATATAACAGTTACGTTTGTTATTGGAAAATATCAACACTCCTAGAAGCAGTATGAAGAGCATATATACACAGTTAAGTTTGCTATTAGAATATATCAACACTCCTAGAGGCAGTATGAAGAGCATATATACACAGTTAAGTTTGCTATTAGAATATATCAACACTCTTAGAAGCAGTATGAAGAGCATATATACACAGTTAAGTTTGTTATTAGAATATATCAACACTCTTAGAAGCAGTATGAAGAGCATATATACACAGTTAAGTTTGTTATTAGAATATATCAACACTC
>NW_003205973.1:14634-15715 GCF_000006405.1 Perkinsus marinus ATCC 50983
ATACTCCATGTGAAAACGCGATATTCGCGGTGATATGAAGTGAATGGAAAATACTTGCCGAATTTCACGGACAAACTACTCCATATCACGTAAAACACATCACGAATGCTACACGTTATTCACTGCTCACATGCGTTTCTCGCGATACGAAATGTGAAATATGTTTCTCACAATTCTCCATACCATCTCCTGAGACGGTAAAGCGGACAAATTACTCCATATCACGTAAAACACACATAGCATATGCTACGCGCTATTCACTGCTTACATGCGGTTTTCATTTCATGTGAAACGTGTTCTCCATATGACGGTAAAACTCCATTAATGAGAAATCGATGAACTAATGTTCCCTTTTCCGACTTACTCCACGTGAGCGTTGAATAGCCAAAGAAGAACCCATTCCGTTTTAATGCATCATAATCTTTAATTAACATCGTAACTGATCGGGACAGGAAAAAGATGACACATTTTACAGCGGAGCGATGCAGATCTGGTCCTTACATATCGCACTCGTTGATGCAAAACTGGCAAGCTGGAAATTGCGGACCCAAATTGTGTACGGTTTCTGGACATTAGGAACTCCCTGAGGAAAAAAAAATAAATTTTCCAAATTTCGTCGATGAAAAGAAAAAATTCAAAGGCGAAAATTTACGCGTGTACGATTTTTTCCGTATATTTCCCGTAAAATAATATTGGAGTTTCATCCGTTTTACGTGAAGTGGCGTATTACTCTGTGAAAAACGCGATATTCGCGGTGATATGCAGTACTCGTGAAATGTGTTTTTCAATGCTGTTTTTGTTTCATATTACGGCCCGTGAAACTCCAGTAAAGAATTTAACAGGCCGACATTACTAGTATTTCGCAAAAAAGTTGCGCAGTTTTTTTGTATATCACGTGTTCACAACAGAACGATAAATCAAAATTAAACTCCCAAGCGAGATCAGTGTTGAAGTAGGAATATACGTTCGCTTTCCTCAGCGGCGATTCGGAGTTACCAAAGCTAATTATACAAGTTCATATACCTAAATTTCTACTCTGCTAGAAATGTACAGAAACCAAGTGGAAATTTCCGAAAATTTT
>NW_003205973.1:15815-17701 GCF_000006405.1 Perkinsus marinus ATCC 50983
GGTTACCATTATTCCATCAGTTTAACAACAACTATGTCGCGAAACTCACTAGTGTTGTCGTCCTTAACATCATCATTTTCCTTCTTTAATTGGGACAACTGCACAATAGACACGCCCACCAGGAGGACCTTCCCACACGGCGAATTCAACAACGAGAATTTTCAGAATCGACTTACAATCAAGCTGAATATTTGTCGCCGACTGAGCCTCTTATTCAACATCATCACAGAGAAAAGCGCTGTCGTGAGGATCTTGCCCTGAAGGAACGTTTTCCCCGTGTTAAAACGTCACCGCATAAGAAAACATATAATTCTGATCTGCACGCCCGTATTCTAGTTTAGCTTCACAGTGTGTCACAAGATTTCTTCGCATATAAATAAGCATCGCTCCGCCTATGCGCATGCGTGCAAAAAAGTCTACATAAATTCTCACCGCAACAAAATAAGAGCATCTTCGGCATCCTTCGGACCTACTTTGTATCATACCATGTTGAACCTAAGATTCTCACCTGATATGTGATTTGAAACACTGCTGCTTGCAGATGCGTTATCGCGAGATACAGCGCATTTTTTTGGACCGCATAACACAGCGCAGGGACGCACATTTTTATGTAGTCGTAAAAACTCGAGAAAACTTCCGTCCTGAAAATTAACGCATATACTTCAATTTGTTATGCAAATGTAAAGAATGTTCGTTTTCTATTCCGAGATTATTGATAGTGAACAACTTGTCGCTATCACAGTCCCAAACGGTTACTCTTATCACATCACATGTTCGTTTTCTATTCCGAGATTAATGATAGTGAACAACTTGTCGCTATCACAGTCCCAAACGGTTACTCTTATCACATCACATGTTCGTTTTCTATTCCGAGATTAATGATAGTAAACAACTTGTCGCTATCACAGTCCCAAACGGTTACTCTTATCACATCACATGTTCGTTTTCTGTTCCGAGATTAATGATAGTGAACAACTTGTCGCTATCACAGTCCCAAACGGTTACTCTTATCACATCACATGTTCGTTTTCTATTCCGAGATTAATGATAGTGAACAACTTGTCGCTATCACAGTCCCAAACGGTTACTCTTATCACATCACATGTTCGTTTTCTGTTCCGAGATTAATGATAGTGAACAACTTGTCGCTATCACAGTCCCAAACGGTTACTCTTATCACATCACATGTTCATAGCAATGGAGTTTCACCCGTTTTACATGAAGCGGCGTATACCGATATTCGCGCTATGCAGTAATCGTGAAGTATATTTTTCACTAGTGTTTTTCAGTTCACATTTAACTTCGCGAAAAACGCATGTGAGCGGTGAATAACGCGTAAAACATGTGAAATGCCGCAAACATGTTTCACGTGAAATGAGGTAATCCGTCCACTTCATATCAACGCGAATATCGCGTTTTTCACACGGAGTATTACGCCGTTTCACGTAAGACGGGTTGTGAAACTCCAACATCTACTGACAAAACACACATGTGCATATCTTTAAAGATTCATTTCGTGCCCACTTTGAACCTCTCCATGATAGCTGAAACACGACTTACTTCCAAAACAATATAAGGTTCTCCCAAGTCCGTTGCTTTCGATCAACACTACGCAAAAACGCCAAAGTGATCAACAGCGTGCCTGAACCACAAAACCATCGATGCTAATTTCATGGCGCGTGACAAAATCCTCATTGCTATCATCATCTTATCACCATCACAGCATCGATAAAGTCAAACACAGGTGTTGGTGACAATATGGAAATTCCGATAAAATTTTGGGAAATTTTTCTGTACACTTCTACTCCGATTCGTATATAAACTTGTGTAACTTTTGAGGAGACTCCTGAGCTCAGTTGAGGAAAGCAAACATATATTCTAAAAAA
>NW_003205973.1:17801-19564 GCF_000006405.1 Perkinsus marinus ATCC 50983
ATACTAGTAATATCAACCTCATAAATTCATTGGAGTTCCACCCGTGATATGAAAAACACTAGTGAGAACATATTTCAAGACCGCGAATATCGCGTTTTCATCTAGTTTTACGCCACTTCACGTAAAACAGGTGAAACTCCATCACGTATTAATATCAACATACCGTAATTCCAACTGCTAATATATATCGGGTGATACAGTGTGAACAACCAAACCGTTATTATGCAAAGTGATATTTTTCAACACCTTTAATTTCCGAGAATTTGAAAGTCAACTTTGAGTAATATCAACATGATAACAATGTGAATCGATTGACACCAACGTTTTAAAAGCGTTCCGTAGTCTATATTCGTATTACTCTCGAATTGGAAATCTAGATATGCATTACTGTTTGGTTCACACAGTAATCTTTACGTATACGAACAACTACATGCGTAGCACAGATTAACCGGAGTTTCACCGGTGATATTAAAAATACTAGTGAAAAATATATTTCATAAAGCACTGCATAGCACCAATATCGCGTTTTTCACATGGAGTTTTACGTTACTTTACGTAAAACGGGTGAAACTTCAATGGTAACAGACCGTAATTCGAATCATCAATAGAGTTTCACCACCCGTTTTACGCGAAGTGGTGTAAAACTCGGTGAAAAACGCGATATTCGCGGTGATATACAGTAGTCGTGAAATATGATTTTCACTATTGTTTTTCATATCACGGCTCGTGAAACTCCATTAATATACACTGAAAAATACTATGGCCGTATAAAAATGAAAATTCCCAATCTCACATATGCATAACTGATTCTTACATGCAACTAACTTCGTAGTTTCATCGCACACAACGGCCGTACTCGCCAGGAACATCTCGCCGGGTCGCGTTCGCGCATATCGCATTGTCAATACCAACGCTGAAAATGAGGGGGGAAAATGGTGAAAAATATGAAAAAATTTCGGAGGAAATTCTTATTGTTTTCTGTACATTTCTACCCAAATTCGTATATAAACTTCTATAATTAGCTTTGGAAACTCGTGAGCTCAGCTGAGGAAAGCGAACAAATATTCCAATACTCCAACACTCAGAGATGAAAAACAAACTAACGAATGGTTCAAGTACACTGGCGGTTCCTCGCCATTTTAGTGAGGAAAAATTTCGGAAAAATTACTACAACGACGATTCGTTTTAATTCGAAATTCCGACAAATTTTCAAATATCCGAAATACATATTTCAGATATTTATTATTAAATAAATATTTTTCCGAAATCTCGCAAAAAAATCAAAAACTCTCCGGTGAATATCTTAACTGTGTGCTTCGCATTTTCTATTTAGGAAATTTCCCGCAAAACTTCGAAAAAAGAATTTTCAACTCGAAACAAAAATCCCGTTACCTGTGTTCTGCGCTGTGAGCACCAACAGCGATAGATAACGCGGTTGCAATAGCCGACTGATGGGCATCATAAAAAGGGAGGAACAGAAAAACGACACGAGACTGTCAAGGAGAATCTTTGGAATCCATACAAGCACAAATCAATCTCAAGATACTCCAAGATTTCGAACACAATTTTCTTGTGGAATTTGGAAATTTTGTTTTCAACCGTACCTTTGATAACTTATAATATTACCGTACTCATCTTTATGAACAACATTCAGGGGTCTTCGCCATATTCTGTTCATTAAAGCAAACGCCACCCAAATCCTGGAAAAAAATAGGAATTTTTTCCCAGAAATCGATGGATTTCCCATCGAAAATATAATAGGG
>NW_003205973.1:19664-22221 GCF_000006405.1 Perkinsus marinus ATCC 50983
CTCCGTACTGCATCAGTCACGGAGGTGGCCGTCGGTGCGAAGTTCTGGAGTGCACGAAGAGTGCTGTGGGCAGCAGCGAACGCTGCAAAGCTCACGGCGGAGGGAGAAGATGCACCGTGGATGGCTGTACCACCGCTGCCCGCCCAGGCCCTTGCAGCTGTGCCAAAAGCATGGTGGCAAGGAGCCCAGGCGAGCAAGTGGGAAAGGTAAGTCTGGACTAGCCATCCAATCTCAAGGTATGGTTGATGGGAGATGGGCGCTTTATTCTGATTTTGATGGATCGGTTCACTTCTCGCAAGAGAAGGAAGAACCTGATATGACTGCTCTTCCTCCTCAGGTGTGTACTCTGACGCTGGCGGTCCAAGATGAAAAGGGGGACATGAACATATGGAAGGTGGAGAAGGCCGAAGAGAAAGCAGTTTTGGATGCGCTCGGTGACGATTTTGTTTTACTTGATATCCCTGTTTAGGTACAATCCAAAGGATGATGGTCACTGACCATTGGTCGGATCTCGACCATCATCCTTCGAAGATCGAAGATATGATGATTATATAATTGTTCCAATATTGAGTACGATTCATTATATGTCAACATACTTGGTGCGTTGTGTTATGCAAGTCATGGTACAAGGTTGACTACTCCGGGCGCAGGAGTTTCACACCTCGCGAGGTGTCTCAGTATGATACTCGTGCTGTAGAATCCGTCTAGGTGCTCTCCAAGCGCCAATGCAAGGCTCGCTCACCTAGCTCTGTACAAGGCAGCAGTCCAAGGCGGGCGAGAAGCGAGTGGATTTGAAGCTGTTGTGCAGTATCTCAGCTATCCCCGATAACTCGATGAAGGTTGGCAGTGTCAACCTTCATCGCGTCAACTTGGCACTCAGCAGCACAAATAGCATTGAATGCTCTGAGCGCATTGCTATTGACGATGGGTTCGTTTTACTCGATCGTCTTACTGAGGTACACACAGAGAAGGCTGATGGGCGGACCTCGCTCATGCACAGGTCCATGCATGGTACAATGTTCCTGGAGGCTTTGTGCACCTCAACCCTTGTGTCGATTGTCCCCAACAAGTTGCGCTGTGCGATCGATGTGTGATCGATTTTATAGCTTTAGCTATGCTCGGCTGTCACGGGCCGAGTGGTGCTGTCGGCCTGAACTGAACTCGTTTACTATCCATGTTGAGGTGTTGAGTGCTCCTCGTGGCTGTTTGACGAGTTATAGAGTATCCGCGGCTCGACTACTGCCGCGATCTCCTCATCAGTCAGCGGCCTCAGGGGCGATCCTCGGTACATATTATTGAGCAGCAGAAACTAGCAGTGGCGACTCTTAACGATAGAAAGTCACTTCCTGAATTCTGCGATAACGATCTTAGCTGTTTGAACCAAAGGCGGTTTTATCATCTGCTGTTGGTATAGAAGCTAAGGACAATCTGTCTTCTATTAACTTGTCTATGGTCATCTGAGAGCTTCAAAATAGTAGTAGTTAATTGACAGTCAATTACTCACAGAGGTGCTCAGTAGCCCCCCTGCCACACTGTAGAATATACCGACGTAGTTGTTGCTTCTCATTTGTGTATGCCACCACGTGTTGATGGCCATTCTCATGGAATTGTTGGTGCCAATACAAGTATTCAACTCGACAGAGATTTCAAAGCACTGGCACACGACATAGAGAGGCTCCTGGGTCAATGGAAACCGAGAACGACTCATGAACGACATGGAAAGGTATTGTTGGTACGAAATTCAACCTCTTCCGTATCTTACCAATCTGAACCTAAGATTCTCTTTAGAGGTTCTAGGTTCGCGCGAGTTTGTGGCTACAACGATTACGGACGTCTCAGTGTGGACGACAAGTACCTTTGCAACGGACGCGGAACGATTATGCTTTACTACTTAAGCAAGGTTGTGTGACTGGTATGCAGAAATTATATTTTCTCAGCAATTCTGGTCGGATTCCAATACAGGTAACTTTTTGACGCCTCTCGATAAGGCCCCTTCAAACGAGGATCTCGCTCCCTTGCAACGACATGTCGTATGGTCGTTGAAAAGGTGGGAGAAGGTACCGTAGTGCTGACCGCTCACCCCGTGAACTCTTTTAATTAATTGTAGTCGTACCAGTGGCATAAAGTATTCCGCCAGTAATTTGATCACCAAAGTTTAGTGTAAAGTTCCTCTATTTAAAGGTTATTTTTAGGGATACTTACATATTTTTTGTTGATAACATTATAGACATTTTCGGTTAACAGAAATATGGCAATTTCTAATATAATATTATAGTATCGATGCCACTATAAATATAATAATACTCCACTAGGCCTTCTCGGAGAAAGGGCGGAGCTCGGCATCCGGGTTCGATTCCCATGCCTGGCGTTTTTCTGCAAAAATATGTTTTTTGCACGGAAATCTACATGGTCCGGGCGGAACCCTAATTTCGTATTTTTTCTAGTATCCCCAGAGCGAGAGCTATCGAATGGTGTATAGCATGTGATCATAACCTCTCTAGATCGAGCTGGATAATTTGTTCGCACGCACGCACGCACGCACAAAGTGTTAGTAAAG
>NW_003205973.1:22321-28712 GCF_000006405.1 Perkinsus marinus ATCC 50983
TGATCACCAAAGTTTAGTGTAAAGTTCCCCTATTTGAAGGGTATTTTTCAGGGATATTTACACATTTTTTGTTGATAACATTATAGACATTTTCGGTTAACAGAAATATGGCAATTTCTAATATAATATTATAGTATCGATGTCACTATAAATATAATAATACTCCACTTCGTTAGAGAGGCTCGGAGTAATGTGCTACACCTCATTAGAATCACCAGTGATATGGTCTATCGCAAGGGCTTTCCAGAATTAGTCATCTGTGCAATGAGGGGGATGATTGGCTTCATCATGCTATTCCGATAGTAGCAGTAGACAACCACTATTATCATTGTCATGGTTGTTATCGCTACTACCGCAGTGCTCAGGTAGAAGCTCTTCTGGACCCCGCCGGTCGCAATAAGACTAGCACCACTCGGAATTCCATGGCGCCTGACGATAACATACCACGCGATACAGAAAGCGTGATCGCTGGTTTCCTGGAAAAAGTCCATCAAAAACTTCGTCGAGACGTTAGAGTGGAGAGGAAAGATCGCGCTGGCTACAATGATAGAGGTCATAGTAGCGATAGTAGTGATATTAGTGATAGTAGTGATAATAGTGATAATAGTAATAATAGTGATTGTAGTGATAGTAGTAATAGTAGTGATAGTGGTGATAGTAGTGATAGTAGTGATAGTAGTGATAGTAGTGATAGTAGTGATATTAGTGATAGTAGTGATAGTAGTGATAGTAGTGATAGTAGTGATAGTAGTGATATTAGTGATAGTAGTGATAGTAGTGATAGTAGTGATAGTAGTGATATTAGTGATAGTAGTGATAGTAGTGATAGTAGTGATAGTAGTGATAGTAGTGATAGTAGTGATAGTAGTGATAGTAGTGATAGTAGTGATAGTAGTGATAGTAGTGATAGTAGTGATAGTAGTAGGGATAGGATTTATCATACATCATCTCGATCGAACAAGGCGTTAGCGTTTCTCAGAAATGATCATTGCGTGAGTTACATGAGACTTTGCAGAACTTTTGAACTTCCGAATGTCAGCAAATTGATCTTCAGAATCTGAACTCTATTTTAGTCTAGTTTAGTTTAGCATGCTCGCGAAGGGTGAAGGAAATTTCGCTCGGCGAGTTTTAATTATCACACGACGCCGTACGACCTCAGGTTACGGCTCATCGCCCAACACGGAGAGGAATAGCAGGAAGAGAACTCCGGACAAGTCGGAGGATTTGGCTCTACGAGGTCTTCAGTCGCTGACTTGTCACGCGCCACGAAATCACATCTACCTAGCTGTAGTCCCTCGGGAAAATTGTTCAGGTTTAGTGGAAGAGAATCAAGTGTTGAAAGAGCAACTACGGGATGCCCAACACAGAGTCTCTCTGTTGGAGAGGCAACTACAACGGTGATTTTGTGGCGCGTGAAGGTTGAGGAGATGCCTATCGTAAGGTACTTACGTGACTATCGACCTGATCAAACTGGGGATGTGTCGGTGGACATGTGAGACGACCGAGCTGCTTTTTGGAATGCTGAGTGTACTGCTTCTTTTAGCTGAGCGAATACACTGTCGTAGTAACAATGATGACTTATAGCAATGATCATCTAATCGTAGTTGTTTACTAGTGATGGGAAGTCCTCGGTTCGTACGCGCTTTTGCCGATACTCTTATAAGAGATATCTTACGCTGCCTCGCACTGTGCAGGAAGTTTTCTCGGCAAGCTAAAAGGGACGACTTCAAACAGTTATCACCATCCCGACGAGTGAAGGAAAGTGGCGTGTCAATATACGACAAAACTCGATGGATGCAGAGGTAGTGCTATCAGCTACGGTGATGTTGGATATTCCAATTCTATGTTAATCGATTTAAGAGTAGTATCTTCGATTAATGCTCGCAATGTGCAATGAGGATTGCGCGAAATGGATATCTCCACGCACAAGCATTTTCGTATGTGTGGATGAATTTTTCGAGACTCGTACAGAAGTTCTGAACGTTTATGCTGCATCGAGTCGTTAACTAAATCGCCATACGGATAGATCTACACGGACTGTACTCGATCGATGTACAATGAGCAGATCGATTGTGGTCAGTTGCCCTCGAGATGATAGTTGGGATAACACCAGACGGAGTTTGGAGGAGCTCATTCGAGAAGTGGATCGTTCATCTCCTGATGGCTGCAGTGAAGGCGATCATTGGCGTTTGCTCACCATGACATGACACTGCTTCTATGTAATTCTAATTATCTTGAGTTCGTATGCTATGTTAATACGGTTCGGTATTCTGGAATTTTCATCAACGTTCATTGGCAATGTAAGATGGATAGGTGAGCTTCCCTGGTTAGTCAAAATCAACACAGTTACGTGAAATACGTATCGAGATTTGGTGGCGCAAGACCTTGTTGCAAGGGTGGCAACTTATGTATTTAGGAGTCCTGAATCATGACGGGACAATCGAAGGTGGCACAATTCTTGCCGCAGAAACTTTCTGCCTCTAGGGTCGCAGGGAGTCCGGTAACCTTCAGAGTTGTTTTTGAAGGGCACTACGTTGTCGACCGACTTGTTACAGAGCTTATCAAATTTCAGTTTGAAATTGATCCAACAATGGTGAGCTGCAAATTGAATTCATTCAAGCTAATCTTGCCTCTATTATTAGGCGATAACGATTCTGGCTTTGCAGTTCTCCGTTCTCTCTCTGAAAGACTTTTCACCGTCGGAAGTAAGAAGATTCGCTTGAGTTCCTGCCTTTCCCATGAGAACTTGCATTCTAAACTGAGACAATGTCATTACGAGACCGTGCATTCTATTTGATAGAATGCATTTGACGATTCCGGCATTAACTTGGTGAGTGCATGTGTCGGAAGCTCATCGACTCGCCTCTCCGTTAGTTTTTACAAGGAAAAACACTAAGAGCCGAAATTTCATTGAATCTCCTCGTTGCCGATATGGGAACGTATTCATGAGTACGCACTTCCTAAGTGCCACTTTGCCCACACCTCCAACGTTATCGAGATCGATCTGAATGATTGGAGCCCACATTCGTTGGGATGAAAAACGGTAGATGAAGAAGGTTCGACTCCGGTTGTTGACAGCTCCGTGAACGAGAAATTCCAAGGGCGAAAGTTAAACTAGTTTCTTCATCAGGCCGATGGCATGAGCCGAGAGCTCCGCTGTCACAGCTGAGGATTCTCGCAGCCTTTGAACTCTCCAGTGGTTGACATGATTGTTATTCAGGGCTTTGAATACTCTATCAAAGCCTAGTCTGAGTCTCGCTCTTCGAGTCGGTCATCGTGTCCGAACATGCCGTCAGGGTGTCTGGGAGATACGAGGGGTCTCGCTCAAGGCACCCAGAGAAGCCTAGCGTTCGCGGCGGCCGCGGCACTGCTTGTCAACATATCCAGTTGATTTTGTCAACGGCATGCTTTTCATAACGTATGCATTATAGAATTCTCGCTTAATAGGATTGGCCGAAACCAATCGTTGCTGGATTTCGGTCTTTCTCTTGCGGAATAAGGGTAACGAAGAGTACTACCCTACACAGGCTGATTTCGCACGAACTATCCACAAGCGCAAAGGAGCTACGATCACGCACGATGTAGTCTTGTACTTTGATAGACCTATGACTCTTTGAATTTTTGGCTGGTTGGAATCGAGTTTGCGGCTTTCGTGCATATTGGTGTACAATGGCTTGCCAGGGTTCAACGCTAGGCTGAAACTGTTGAACACAAACTATGTATCATCAAAATTGATGGAGATAACATCACCCTCGTCGCTGCAGTGATAATAATTGATAATGTAAAGGATCCGAGACCCCTACGTGGGGTCATGCCATGGGTTTATACCGGATCATACGAATCTTCATTTATTGAATAGTACAGGCTTGTGTTCGATTACTGTTCGCTAGACGATAAGAGCAATAGAGAATTACTGTTTCTTGAGGAGCTCTCTCCTGATTGGAAAATGCAAGGTTCCCATGATAACCGGCAGCTCGGACTCACCGAGTGGTTGTGAATGCCATGCTCTTCCCTTCAGGAAATTCACCTCCTATTCGGATATAGTCTTGAGGACTATATTTGTGGCAACGAAGATCCTTGATAGCCTCATGGAGGTGGATACGGTTAATGTAGCGCTTGTTCGCACTTACGGCCGGCGATCTGTCACCCGATTTAGAGAGAGAAGTTCGATAGCGTTGTTGGGGTGTTACTCGTCCTCAGGCTGAGGTTCAGGGTGTGATGGTTAGTATGAAAAGGCAGGTGTCGGCGGAGAGCACGAGTTCGATCTCTGCATATCTGTACATGTGTTGGTGATAATATGAAAATTCTGAGGGAATTTTGAGAACTTCTCATTGGCTCCTGTACACTCCTACCCGAACTTGTATGTAGTCTCCTGAGCACAGCTGAGGGAAGCGAACACATATTCCAGTGGGTGAGTGTTCCCAACACCTAGTATGTATTGAGTTAGTCGGCATAACGAGGAGAGGTATATATGCATGCAAGTTTGACTGTAATAATGCCCGCTATCGGTGAGCACCCACTCGCCCGTCACATACCATCATCATCGAGTTCTCTGCCCATACGGTTCTCTACTACTTATAGTAATAGTGGATTGCTGCTGTTGGAGCTCCCGGAGGGTGTTGATGCTGTTAAGGCAGAGGGACAGAGGCTTGTAGTTATTAAGGGTAGTAGAATCAGAAGCTACATCCAACTGGGTGGGGAAGTCTTTGTCTCCCGCTGTTTGTGCTCAGTGTGGGAAAATATATACGTGGTCAATCACATGTGTTGGTGACAATACGAGAATGTTGGGGAATTTGCGGGGATTCTCAGCGATTTCTATACACTTCTACCCAAATTCGTATTTACACTCCTGAGCTCCTCGGCTGAGAAGAGCGATAATATATTCCTACTCCAACACTGAGTGACTATCTCACAACCGTTGGAGTCCTTCCTTGATTTCATGTGATTGATAGGTAAGCCGAATGAGGCGGCAGTGGCCTGTATTGGTGGGCAGTCCTTCGAGATGAAGTCTTTGAACAACTCCAATGCCCGCTTGGTGTGTCAGTAGGTGTGTCTCTGTCCATAACGGTTGGAGGTCCTCCTCCGTGTAGGGTGGTCGAAGGGGGAAGAGTCGAAGTAGCATGCAATCAACGAGATACGTTCGTGCTAGAGCCTATTGGGCCTAAGATCAACCACAACGCTGTAATTGAGGAGAGTTCACTTGCTTCCTATTGTATGATATTACGACAAATGTTTGTGCGATATCTTTCTATGTGAATCTGGGAGATTCTGTAGAGGGTTTGGGCGATTGGTAGCAGGGAATCATCCAAATGTCGCTTATGTTCCCGGGGAACTCATTTTGAATTTCCCGCACGACTAGGAACACATTTCTTCAATTAGTTACCCATGTAAATATCATCATCACATTGAGAACATTTCCCCATTGTTATCACACTCTAGCGAACGTTATCTCCCAAAGTTAAATGGGCTCCTGGTTGGTAGGTAGCATCGGTGCTGGAGGAACAGAAAGGTGACGTGGAAGGGATTGATGATAGGAAGAGGTTGAAGCATGCACTGCAAGCAAGTGACGAAGAGGTATTTGTGAATATAAGGTTCTACCGGGATTTGAACCCAGATCGCCAGATTCAGAGTCTGGAGTGCTAACCGTTACACCATAGAACCGTTAATTTTGTGTGTCTGAGCCGGACTGACTGGAAATTCTGATGAGGTCATGTAGCGTTAACGATATTGCTACTACGGCAGGTTGATGCCTTTTTGGATGACCCACAGTCTAAGATTGTTACTGACAATGCCGGCAGGATAATCGTCATGGACGAAAACTTCATCGTTGAAACTTTGGATTTGGTCAGTCTTCGTGTCACCGTCCGCATCACCGCTTATCGTCAGATACTCTCAGTGCTCCCAGACTGTTGCGATGCCGCCTCCGAAGAGGATGGGGGCCGCATTCACGTTGATGTTGAGGAGTGTTGGCAAGCATTGGATTCGGTGTGCGACTCTGAGGTTGGTCACCATGTTGTGAGTACTGTGGACCCGTTGTGTTATCAGGGTAGATCGACGCCGCCGCTCAGTGTCGTAGCCCGTCTGCTAGCATCCCTCGCGACGGAGAATACGGCTAAGTCGCGAACTAACATCGAGTTAGACGAGGGAAGGATTCGGGTCGCTCGAGCGGCCCAGATTGTGTGTCAGCGAGGAAGCTTGCCTTTGAAGGAGTTCGAGGAGCAATTTGCGTGAGAGTTCGTTTGGATTCGTTTTGCAGCCGACTATTGCAGACACGCTGTTGGAAACACGATCGGCTGTAAAGGGGAAGAGCCTCAAGGCAGGGAAGACGGGAGATACGTCAGCTGATCTATGGTATGATCAGAGACAAGTTGTTATCGATGACGGAGTGTCT
>NW_003205973.1:28812-36557 GCF_000006405.1 Perkinsus marinus ATCC 50983
TTCCCAGTCGCATGTGTGATTTTTGATGGTTTAATCAAACTGAGCCTGGTTTTGTGTACAGCATAGTGGGCTTTAGTACTGCAGGGAATTCTGAATATCATACATAAACTCAGACACTGATTAATCTGTTATCGATTTCCGAGAGTTAGCTATTGATAACGAGGACTGTAATTCATGGGACAGCATAGGGTGCAGGACGAGGGATTAATCAGTGTCCCCATGAGTGGTCACACATACCCCTCTCAGTTTTGGCGGGATAGTTGAAAACTATCCATTGTATGAATGTTCCTGTGGCATAAAATTATCCACGAAACCGCTCCCACTTTCGAACTAAACCGCCCGTTATAATTGCCAATGCACCAAATAAAGCAAACCACGGCCATGCTAGTAATAGTTGCCATTATCGAATCCTAGGGTCTTCACTGACAGCCCAGCGGGAGTAGATGCATTCACTGGCATTGAAGTCGCCTCATCAATCATTGCAAATGATCCTGACAACATGACATGGTCGAAGTCTGAGGAAGGAGGCTCACCGAATCTGTTGATGACCCTCGTGACGGCGAGTGAGTCCACTTTCTGTCGTTCTTCCAAAGTGACCACGATATGATCAAGGCTTCGTAAAGTCGGTAAAGCTTGAATGACCGTGAGCCGATACCTATCGAATTCACTATCGATTCATACACGTCCAAAAGTTGATAGAATTATGAGTAATCCGACTCACAAGGGAGTCCGGCAAACAGGGTTGGCTGACAGGTCCAGTCGTCGTAATCTTGGTAGGCCATTGAGAGCTAAGCGTTCGACCTCAGTGATATCCGATATACGGTTTGATGCAGCAAAGAGACCTCTGAGGGGACAGCACAATACCAGTGAATCACGAACGAGTAAATCCCACGTCAACTTCGGCAAATGCCTGACAAACGCCAAGTCGTGCAGACTGTTGTTCTCCAAGTGCAGCTCCCGAAGATTCGTCGACAGGTCGGATAGAGTCATTTGACTCAGCCGTCTCAATGAGCTCAACGGAGAGCCGCTCACGGGCATCCCCTGTGGGTTTGCTGATGTGATTAACAACAACTATTCCTACCATTAGTTGGGGGAGGAATCCCCGCGCTCTTCTCAAGGCATCCATCTCTCGTTCAGCCTTCATATCATTCAAGGCATTTTGAAGCTACCGTTGAGCTCAGGACGTGGAGTGGTAACTCATTCTTACTGATTTGGCGTCACGATACTTCGACCCATCATTCGATCCAATTCGACGGAGCTTTGTCTGATCCAGCACGAGCTCACGCAACTGGCCGAAATATGTAAGAACAGTATCTTCATCAGCAAGCTGGACTTCGTTGTGAAGTATAATGCGTACTGAAATCTATCTCTGCCAAGGCATTGCCTTGTATGTGGAGAACCCTCAGAGTACTTCCACAAGGGAAAGCTGTCTGCAGATTGCATAAGTCGCTTATCTTATTGAAACCCAAGTCCAGGACCTGCGGAGCTGTGGTGAGCAACAAGTAGACTTGAGCTCATAAAGATGACAACTAATTTCCGAGTGATGTTTTAGATTCAGATAGTCCTTGTGACTATTCGATCGACGCGTTCGCAAACTATAAAAGCCCGGGATGTCGGTTTCCGAATGTATGCGAAACTCACTTGCAGAGATGGGAACCTCTCATGCATCTTGTCATCGTCAGTAGTAGTTAGAGCATCAGCATCTACATCGTCACACTTTCGACTACCATATGTAAGGTCATACCACCTTACCATAGCGTCGTCTCGAAGCTAGGGTTAGTCTGTTATGGTCGACGATGAGCACAAGGAGGCTAGGGAGAGGGCCCAGGCCACAGAGGTGACGTAAACGGTTATTGCTCAAATGGAGCTCTCTGAGATCGCCAAGGTTGAGTGTGGCGACGGTGATCCACCCTAACTTGAGATTTGGGAAGAGCTTTTCCGATATGAGGTGTTCTCCCAGACTGCGCAGTTTCAGTCCTTCGAGATCGAGGACCTCAAGATTCCAACCGAGGGATGGTTGACTCGATAGTCTGAGTATTGAAAGCAGTCAAGACGTGCTGCAACGTGTGTGGCCGGCTCGCCTTTCTTCCAACAGTTCTATTGTCACTATCCCAGAGAAGCGAGCTCTGGCTCTACCAAGCTTAGCCGAAGTGACAGTCTCACCGTTCAATACCTAGTAGACCCGATCGAAGGCTCTTATCAATCGAAGAACGCCGTTTCAAAGCACTCACTTGGAGGGTCGCAGTCTTCATGTTGGGAACCTCAGTCAGCTCTCTGACGTCTTCAGAGCTCCAGCAACAGAAATGGAACAGTATGAACCTTGGCAAGGGCGTGCGCCCACAGGGCCGTGTGCGGAGCTTGTTCACTCTTCACTGTACTGGTCTTCCACCATGGGGTTACCGGTCACATCAAGAACTGCTAGTTCTGGTAGACTACGCAGCTCTAGTGTTGAGCCCAAGTCCGCCAGCTTGTTTCCGGCGGCGTAGCTGATTAAATGGTCGTAATCATGATGATGCCATATCGATACCACAACTCACAGACATCGCAATGTGCCCATCGCTGAGATACCCTCGAGCGAATCGAGTTGGTTCGAGCTGACGTCAAGGACCTTGATACAGGTCATCTAGATTCCAGGCAATCAAATTGGCTCCACCTTTATTTTTGTCTCACAAGCGTTGGTGATCTCCAAATCTCGGATCAGGTTTCCCGAGATATCCAGAAGACGAATAGGGCAGCGGGAAAGCAGCTTTTCGATGCCTGTGTGAATGGTTTCGATGGAGTTAATCTCGGTCAAGTTACCGGTGACTCTTTCTATGTGGTTATTCGCCATTGACAGCACTTCCAGTGAGCCGAGGTGTTCGATGCACTGCTCGACAAAGACCTCTATGTGGTCGCCGATCCCACAAGAGTCTACTTTCAACACGCGGATGCTATTATAGGGACGTTGCTGAGTAGAGAAGCTTTCATTGCCACTAGAACAAGCGAGATCAGGTAAGTGGTTCATAGAGTCGTAATAGGGGACAAGCCAAGTGTTGTTATTGGTAGAAATGACGACCAATGAGAGATGCTCATCCCTCACCATGAGCATGTCGGCTAGTCGTGTGATCAGGTTAGATCCCAGCACTTCAGAATCATTCAAATCGATAACGGCGGTTATTCCATCATCTTCCGTCGTCAACTCCTCCAACCTACAACAGCTCGACCATGGTCACGATACGATGCTCCCCCGCAAGCGCCAACTTGCCCGAATAACCCTCGAGTCACACATCGCGCACTTTCGCATAAGCTGGTTATGCTCTCCATATACGACAAGGTTGAAAGCTTTGATGCCTGAGAGCCGCAACCTCTATCAAAAAGGTTCTGCCTACGCGGACTAACACTTGGGGAGTTTCCCGATCGTTCTGGGGAGGGGGTATTTCTTGACCATCTAGAAGTAGCAGTTGTGGTAGATAACGGATAGCCTGAGGCGACCGCCTACTACCACTAGTAAGCGAGAAGCATCTTCTCGACCTGTCTCTGCACTCCTCTCGGGGGCCACAGGTTCCCGAGGAGGCCCAGGGATCGCAAACTACGACCAACATCTTTTGCGAGAACGCGTAGAGCATCGTGTAAATCAGTGAGGAGATTGTAAGCCAGATTGAGAGTGTCGAGATTGTCGAGTGCTGATAGTTGTCCTGGTTTTATCGATGCCAAAGAGTTATGGGATAGGTCCAAAGACCTTATACTAAGACAAACAGGATGATCTGGCATTGAATGCCTTCGCTACGCTCTCAAGTTGATACTGTCCACAGTCTGCAGTGGAAGCCAGTCGAGACTATCAAGACGGTTGAACGAGACGTCCAATCCAGTGGCTTCCTTTCCCGATATCTGAACATCGTCAATCCTTGGTTGCTGATGTGGTAACCCAATCTGTGCGGATGACAAATCGTCTCCTCTTACGGTGATTTCGTCCAAGTCGAGTCCAGAGAGGCGCAAGATGCCGGTGAGGTCAACATTGTGGCCATCGGACAACTGCTCGTCGGGGCTCTCTATAACAGGAAAACATACTAACGGTTAGTTTCAACGCTTTCATGCAATATCAGCAGGGATGAACAACCGGCGATGAACGTGAGCTCATCACGAATTAGGGACGGCACTTCGATACTCTCGAGCTCCCGTTGGAGGAATGAAGACAACACTCTGCAGTCTTCCCAGATTGGATCCCCATGAAAGTCGACATTGCTATCGCGCTCGCCCTCCCCTGCTCTGCGAACAACACCGATCGCTAGCGAAGAACTAGTCCGTGTGCTCGACGAGCGATCCATCCCTACCGGTTGAGCTCTAGAACTAGGTCAATCTCGGCCACTGGGAGGATCATCACTGCCTATGGGGAAGGCCTCATTTCGATGCAATCCGTTTGTGGTGTTCTCACGTCAGTTGTCGCTTCGTCATTCCGACAAGTTGTGCGTTTTCCGACTACGACCGAGCCCAAGGGGAGCGTAGACTTCCAGTTCCTGTATGAAAAAGAGATCGAGATTTAGAAGCGATAAGCACACAGCTCGTACTGCGTCTTCGTCGACTCCTTGATAAGTTTCCGTATCAATAAGCGTCCAACCTCAGTGGACAGGAGGCTCTCTAGACGAGAGCCTGTCGCCTTCAACAGGCTCTTGGTTGGCTCTCCTTCGGTCCAATAGACGAGCTCGCAATCCTCACCGGAAAGCAGGGCGCTCCTCAGAGCTGATGATGATGGCACAACAGAACGTGTGAGGTCTGAGAGGCAACTCTATCAGAGTCACTCATTGCAGCCTTGAGTGAGTCCATTCTGTGGATGGATGAGGCTTAGCCGTGATTCCGTTTGGATTGTATGATACTGCGTTGTCCCTTACCTCTTCGTTTTGCCGATGTACGTACTAGCTCATCAAGCTGCCGCGTACAGTACTGAAAAACATGAGTGGTGAACTAACGATCCTCGTGTAACCACCAAGAACAGTTTCAGCGATTTCACTTATCCGTGGACCGCTCTACTCACCGAATTGAAACGTGCTGTAGCGCAGACGTCTTCGATTTGTAGGAAACTCCGGGTGAAAGCCTGACTGCTTCCCCAGTATTGACCAAAGTGATGTATCGTTTTGGTGCTATTACGGATCAGTTCACCTGTTCGAGGGCCGAGTTCGTATCCGAGTAGTTCATCAAGGCGTACTGAGGTCCTGTAGGGTTGGCGAGGTATCCGAAATGAACTTCAGCAGTTCTGGTTGGGGATTTGTCTTGAGATCGAGCTCTCGATATGAGATGTTACCGAACGTCATCTAGACACATGGATAGCGGAACCAGTGGGAGGGAGAGAGCACAGACTGTCGCTTGTGTGAGTTTTGTTCATCTGTCTGTGGAATGTACTCCGTAACCATTCTAGATATCTCAGCGATGCACACATCAAAAAGCGCATGGTTTTGCGTATTCTGCATAGGATGATGATTCACGACCCTTACTTCATGCGGTCTATGCAAGGGACGCGTGAGGATGCCCGGATCGGGAAAGCTCCAGCAGTGCCGGGAAGAATACACAAACACTCTTAACAGCTAATTGTTATACTTTGAGTGAAAATGCCGAATCCTTGAACTAATGTTCTAATGAATATTCCGAAAGTGCGTACTTAGCCGTCTTTCGATCAAAATGTTCACTCACTTGTTCGACACGCAGCCGCTGGACCGACCTTCCTAGAGAAGAGTCAATCATATCTAGCATGTACAGCCAGTAAGCATTGATGAGTTCGTCAACACGTTCCTTAAAGAGCAAGACTAATACGAGCACGTCAGACAGTCTACAAAGCTCACCAACTCTGCTCTTATGATAGGCCTTTTGCCTTCAAAGAGCCCCTCGTTGGTGGCGCAGGGATGAGTGAGAACTCGAACTCCGTTCCGTATCTGCCAGGGCTTGAGCATCATCGATCGACTAAATGGTTGCTTCACGGGATCTTCTACAACTTATCAGTAATTCACTTGAGCTTAGCAGCTGACAAATACAACCGCGGCGTGTGGACAGCAACACGGTTTAAATTCATCAAATACAGTGATCCATAATGTGGAAGGTAAGTCCACATGATATTACCAGAGATATGTTCAACATATACGGTAACATAGAGTTCACGAGCTATGAACAAGAACTCTACACGCCCACCGTTCGTTTCAAGGGATGCATGAGCTCTCTTGCAACTCTATCAGCAAGGTTATTTCTCTCCCAGAGGAGCCTGCGTCGTTGCATGTCGTAGAACCTTCAAATTTAATCGCAAACGGGATAACCAGTTAGTGTGAGCACTCACGTAATAGTGTCCTCCATCCTAGTGGACGACTCTGTCTTGAACTCTCGTGAGAGCAGGGACCGGTTCAAAACTCGCAATTCTGGCACCAGTCAGCGTTGTCTCCTACTTCCCCCCGAAGACGCTCACTGGGGAACACTGCCGCCATAGCAAGTGTGAAATTAGCCGACTTAGTGACCGGACAGGGAGGGCCCCAGTCCGGGTCCACAAGGTTGAGAGTCTCGAGTGATGGCAGTCGCGACACTAGAGCTAGGATCTGATCCACCATCAAAGTGACGACATTCGCTTTCGAGTTTGTACAGTTTGAATCGAGTGTATCCCCTCGTTCGCTGCTGCGTTTAACTCGGTGAGATGTCCAAGCAGTGGTTCAGTCTGTGTCATCGACTGAGTTATGATGGCAGTCAAGTCATTGAGAGACTTATCGGTGAGCCGGTTGCGGGCCAGGTTTAGTTTGACGAGTCTTGGACATTGTCGGGGTACGACTACGACCGGAAACAGTGCGCGAACAAGTTTAGAAAATCATCTCTTTCTCACTCGCTATCGTCACTATGCAGTTTCCCGCCGCACTGAGCTCTTCGAGTACGGCCATTTCGCCACCAAAGTCGAGGGCTTCAATACTGTTGTTATCGACATGAAGTTTTCTCAACGTTTTACCACATAGCCTGAGGGGACTCCGACAAGACCTGTCGAGTCTTGGCACGATCATCTCACTGCACGATTCCATTGAGAGAGTCGATCCCATTGTGACTAAGGTAAAACTCTTCCAAACTCTCCAGTGGGACTTCACAGTTGAACCCACCGTCTACTGATGTGTGTATCTACTACAAGGTTGTCGGCAAGCACGAGTATTCCTATCGCTCGTCAGTCAACTCATTATCTCTCATTTTGGGTCAGCGCATCTACGTCTGAATAGATGGAGACGATGATGGGACTGACGATCCCATGATCGACTCTAGTGTATCTGCTGCTTGTCTTGTGTTGGCCAATGGGACAGCACCCCGGCAGCAGCAGCGTCATTCGCCCCGTATCGTTGTGGTACAGTACACTATATTGAATATTGAATCAAAGCTTTTCAAGAATGAGATCACTTTTCTGTTCTAGTTTATTCTAACGCCGAGAGGCGTTGTGTTCCTATCGCAACTATACAAGAGCCGTTCAGAAGTAATAATGTATCCCGCCGTAGCTGGTGCCCTTTCTCGACTCACCATCCAGAGCTTCTGCAGGTTAGGCATTTGGTTCGCGAGCAATGATATTGACACGGCACCTTCGAACATCAAGTCCAAGCTGGTGACGTTGATGTAAGCAATTCCTTCAGCAGCGGCCACCCTCAACCTAGAGAGAAGAACCTATTGATCCGTACTGGAGGTCCCACCAAAGTAAAACCGCAAATGAGAAGACGATTGATAAATCGCCATACTGAAATGAAGCACATCTTCACTATCACCAGAGTATT
>NW_003205973.1:36657-45062 GCF_000006405.1 Perkinsus marinus ATCC 50983
GGAACTCATCTACGGAGGCGTTCTTATAACCGACATCGTAGATCCTGATCTTAGGATCAGGCACACCCCTGCAGAATCTGCTCTTGGGGTAGGGCTTGTTCTTGCAATAGCGATAACAACGAGCTGGGCGGCGACCCATGATTGAACAACCAGGCTAAAGGTCTGAAGAAGGCCGTACACGACTATCCCACCACCTTATCGATCGTCTGATCGATCTCTGCTATTTTGATGTCAAAAGCGCGCGCCCTAAAAATAGCAACCTAACACGATTCCAGTAAATCGATTCTGGGGCGCCTATGCCACTCCTCGATACGCCTCAGTACAATCAACTGTTATTGAGTCTGTTGGTTTGATTGGGGCAGATATGCCATACCGGAGCCGGCGCGTATGTTGCAAATTGCAATCATCATGGCAATCCAAGATGCTAAATGTCATTCACAAGTCACCTCACCTTCAGAAGCCATGGCGAATTGGAGCTCAGCGGTGGCATATCGGCCCCAAGCGAAATCGGTCCTACTAATAGCGGAATTGATTACCACACTACGTCGAAATCGAATTTACTTCGGCCGTGCGGACGAAATTGATCTTCCCATCGTGTGGTCAATGATGGGTGTGCGCAACCTTTACGGAATAGCGAGCTTAGGACAACCTGCCAACTGATGGCAAGATTACGATCTCGGGAAAAGGAACAGCATCACGATAGGCGAACTCCCCGAAGTGATCAGTCAAGCAGCTCACAAAGAGGACAAGCTGACCGCATCCGATCTGTGTGAGAATCTTTCTAGAGCCTTACAAGTGGCCCACTTGAAGTGGGCATATGTACACTACTGCTTGTCCTGAATTTCTTGATCGAGGCGGCTACGGGTGCATATCCGTTCCAGAACTACGATATAAGCTCTCCTCAACTGGCCATGCTCCGTACGTCACTGTGTCTGTTACCATTCCAGAGTAATCCACAGGTGCTGCTCGCTGGACACCGACGAACATCTGTCTTGCTCACTTCGTTCCGCCTAACTCAAGTCTGTGTTGATTCTGATCACTACAGCATTCCCAGGTTAATCTAATGTTAGGCCCGAATTCTCGATCATTTACCGACTTATGAATAATGTCCCTCTTCTCAACTTTCCGCCGACAGTTTTGATTAAATTGCTCAAGGTCGAAAAAAATAGCTGATTGTTCTCGAAACATTTCGACTTCTATTAACAAAAACCGTCACATGTGGTATTGTGCTTGCAAAGTTGAAGGCTTCTGTGAAGGAGGTCCGCAATTTCTTTTCGCGTGACAAACCTAGAGATTATATGGTGCAAACAGTGATTCAGCGTTCTACAACTACTGGAACTGCAATTGACCTAAACCATGCGGAAAATCTGCATGTAATAACTATATCAGTCCGTTGAGTAAAACAACGCCAGATCTGAACTGTCAACAACAACGCCTGGCGTATTGAATACCAGGATCGACTCCCATCGTGAACGTAATCAGACCTTGAACGTATGCGTGCAACTCTGTAGCTAACGGCGAGAAGAGCGCAACTATCATCAATGGTTGCTTAAGAACTATCTTCAGTTATTCACACCAATTGGCATACACGACATGCGCTATCTGTCTAGTCGATTACGCTCAAGGTCATGTACTTGTCAAGCTGCCATGCGGCCACACATTCCACAAGAAGTGTTTTACGACTTGCTTCCCATACCAATTGCCGTCCACGTCACAAGTCAGGCCGCGACTATGCCCTCTTTGTCGCTCGGAGCTTGGTCACTCCGGTGGGGGCTCTTAACCTCCCAACTTTTAGTCCGTATTTAACTGGAATATGCCTCCATGGTTTGGGATTCGGCATTTGAAAACCGAGGCAGCTCAGTTTTGCTGCAATCCTCCCTTCATTTTCTATCCCATGGAAACCATTATTATTTTCTCGTTCGTCTTCGCGCGATAGGTTGATACTGTATGCCGAACACGCTTCAGCATCCTCCCATACTGTCCCTCTCGCGGAACAAACTGATGTTGTACGTCAAGTACGAAGCACTATTTTAGACCTTTTCCATATCGTCTCTCTTGTGCGATGAACTGATGCTATATGTAAACTACGAAGCACTCCTTGAGACTTCCACCATCTCCTCTCGTGTATGATGAGTTGTTTACGTATTTCCGCAGAGTACGAAGCACTAAGTACAATAAGGTTTCAGGTGATGGACATCAGTAAAGGCTTTGCGTTCTAGATGGATATCTGCATTTCTATGAAAGCTGAAGTGGTCAAACTTCAAAACTCTGATGTATTGAATTAAGCGAGATTTGCTCAATTTAATACAAGAAATTCCGTATTAGTTCACGTATGAATTCAATACGTGAAATTCCGCATATCAGGCCAGCCAAACGTCAAGGCTCCCTGGCCTGATCTCGGTGTACTAACACCAGTATCAACAGTGTTGATTCAACACAATGTCGATGACACTGCATACCCCCAATGTTTATCCAACTAACCGACTCACAAGCAAGCCTCGCAATCCACATGAAGAAACCCAATCAATGATAATGATGCATTTCAATAGTTGGCTCTCAGCAAAGCAACAAGTGAATCTCGCGAACAGCAGCAGTTAATTTAATTCATCTCGTAAACGATGAGATCATTCCTCCACGAAGTCGAATACGTCATCAACCTCAACCGTACCATCTCTCGACTGTGTCAGCAGAGGACCTGAAATCAACTAAGCCCGTCCGAAGCGAGACCAGGTTCACCTGTGACGCCGCCCTGCTCAATGGCTTTGTCCATCTCTGATCTCCCCACGGGCAGCCTCTCTAGCTCTTGCGTCCAGGCATAGTCATCATCATTAAAACTCTGTCGCGGCTGCTCGTTTTCAACACTGCTCTCTGCAGCCGGTTCCACCTGTTGCCCGATATGGAGAAAAGTTGGTATCAAAATTAAAATCGACTTACAAGTTCCTCAAGCTGTTCGGCCAGGTTATCAGCCTCCGCTTTTTTCATGAGAGCAACCGTGTTTTGTACGTCAAAGCTCCACTCCGGTATTCGAGTGATTCGACCGATCGGTGCAACATACGAGTTCCATTTCTCGTTGTACATCTCCATCTCCTCAATCATCACCCAATCACCAGAGCGTAAATGGTGAAATAGCTGAGCGGAGAACTGATCCAAACTCTCCACACGCCAGGTCGTGGGTTCAAATCAGACAACTAGCAATATATAGCTCTACCCGTAAGGACTTACAAAAGCCTTCCCCATCGCTTGCGCCGGACTTCGCACCAGAATAGTAACTGTGCAGAGCAATACTAGGCATACCGAAAAAGTAGTGGGGATTTGTTCAACTGTAATAATCGCAATGGAAAAAAGTATGCACATGGTCAACTACATGTGTTGACGACAAAATGAAAATTCTGGGGAAATTTTCAAGGAACTACACTTCTACCCGAATTCGTATATAAACTCTTATAATTAGTGAGGAAACTCCTTAGCACAGCTGAGGAAAGCGAACACGTACTCCCACTCTAACACCAATCAATCGGATCGACATCGTGACTGGGACTCACTGCTTTATTCAAGCCAAGGCTCAAACCTAACCAGCAGATTTTCGCCGAGCTCACCTTCCCTCAACTGAGGATCATCATTATCATCCGTAACAGTACTGACATGAAATCGATCGCTAGCCTTTTCGATATTAGAAACACGTCCAATTATGGTAGAGCTGTCCTCGGGCGCCTAAGCTCAACAAACGATTACGCATGATGAAAAGGAAGACCTCCGTTACCTTCAACGACTGCCTCTTTAAAGCCTCTGCAGCGAAGACATGCAACTTCCTGAGAAAAATAAACACATCTTTATTTTTCCGCTTTTTACTCGATTCACGACGGCATTTTTCTTGTCTCTGTCTAGTAATCTCTTGAGACCTTCCTGTTCTCAGTAGTTGAATAGCTGCTTGTTTCCCAAGCTATGACGCGAATCTCTCTCCCTATTTCGGCGTACTTGGTACGAGACCAATTCTGTTATGGGTATACTTCTGTTATCTCAATACCCTTGGTTGGAATACATCCAAAAAACACCAAAGTTTCACCAATACACTAGATTCACTTGCGTCTGCACTGTCACAACGTTCAGCATCTAACGAGATGATCCAAGTCGCGGGCCCAAGAGGGAGACGTCAACGTACTAAAACGTTGGGTGAAAAATTCCATTTTTAATAGAACAGTTAATATCACTCCTTCTCCAACTCACTTAGTTTCCTCGAATATTTCGCCCGTATTGGGCCCAACGGGATACTTCCTAACATTATACACAATCCCCGGCTGATAATCTCGCTGCGTGTTATGTTCCGTAATCGGTACCTGATGAAAATGCCTAATGAAAAAACTTCGCTCCGCCTTTTTTCAAACCTACCACAGTCACACTGGTCATCTCTTTCCCATTATGGGCGAGCCTAGTAGTGTTCCTCACCGAGCCATAACGCATGACCTTAGCCCGGTGAATCCTGAGTACATCTCCCGTCGTCAACCATGGTAAGCTCGTAACCTGGTTTGTGTGCATCTCGATTTGCATAGTGAAATGACGTTCTGAAAAAAAACACCAAAAAATGAATTTAACGCTAAGTGGGTCCATGTCGAGAAGTAATTAATCTAATTTCACTACGTGTGCAGATGGTGGCTTCGCCGTACTGTCATCTCAGACAACTACGTATCTGGATGTGCCAGCCACCATCGTGACACAATAATTGTCCCCAATCTATTCCCTTCATTATTGCTCAGCTCATCACATAATTGGCTGCGACTTCAACTATCCACTACTAATAATAGTGTTGCACTGCATAAAGTGCTCCTCTCCACCAACCTCTGCTACTACTATCGCAGCAGAGTCTACAGTAAAGTAAAACTAACCTATTTCACGATAGTCTAAGCCCAGCTCTAGCTGGAGGCTCTCTTTACACACGGAGACGGATCTATGGTTAACACCATACCTCGCGAATAGGATGAATGAGTAAAGGACAACTCACCAGGCGAGTCATTAGAGTCCTCTTTAGCCCAGGAAACAACTGGTAACCATTTCCACCCACAATCGACTACTGCCACAGTTAAGGCGACATAACTTGGTCCTTGTGGACGGTAACCCGGTCCTCCTCCTGTTGGCCGAGATGCGTACATCTAGGAACGTATTTTCTCACGTTTACCGAGTAATGTTTAGATTCTCTTCTTGAGTCGACGATCAAACTCAAAAAAAGTGCCTCGTGAATTCGAAATTTCCGGAGGCCGAGCATTGCCAGAGCGAACAACATAAGAATCCATCGCTGAGATATCAGGTGTAACCGACTTGAGTATTCCTTATAAACACACAATATGTGTTGATAACCTTGCCCTCATTTCCCATCTGTGGAGTGATGGCCGTGAGAGGCAGATACGGGATGCGCTGCGTAACGAGGCTGCTCTGAACAATACAAAGAGAATGAGAACGTCATCATTGGAGTTCCACGAAAAATATATTCCACAACTGCTGCATAGCGCGCGAATATCGCGTTTTTCATAGAGTATCACGCCACTTCACGTAAAACGGGTGAAACTCCAGTGTGTTGGTGTTATCTAGAAATGGAATGTGTCCATCCTTACCACTTTGAAGTCGATCTTGTTACAATCCCAACAGAGATGCCGACCTAAGGGGCACCATCGGAAAAGATCACGCGTACATAATCGTTCAACGATTTAGCTTCTCCCTACCATCCTCATCTTTAACATCGCCATTCTTAGTGAATACCACAACACCGTAGTCTGTCACATCAACAGGTTGACCAGAAGAGTCTCGTTTTCGCGACTTCTTGCCGTCAGAAATCTAATACAAATACCAACTCCCCCATATCAACACTAGGCGCAATTTAAGGGAGTCCGCTTTGTGTCACCGGTATGACTTTTCACTGCCGAGGTCATACTCCGGATAGCCTAACATTGTTTATATACCAGTGCTCACGGAGCATCAAATCGACGTGATCACATATCTCCCTAAAAACCGTCATAACGCTTCCCCGCTTAGCAACCCGAGGAGAATCATCCCTTTAGATGCTCATTCTCTCACTGATTCACCTCGCTAAACAGAGGGTGAAGTTCCGCATTATTACTATAAGCAGAAGCTTTTATCAATACGATCGACGCTACATACTATCAGCAGAAGCTTTCATCAATACGATCGACGCTACGTACTATCAGCAGAAGCTTTCATCAATACGATCGACGCTACGTACTATCAGCAGAAGCTTTCATCAATACGATCGACGCTACGTACTATCAGCAGAAGCTTTCATCAATACGATCGACGCTACGTACTATCAGCAGAAGCTTTCATCAATACGATCGACGCTACGTACTATCAGCAGAAGCTTTTATCAATACGATCGACGCTACGTACTATCAGCAGAAGCTTTCATCAATACGATCGACGCTACGTACTATCAGCAGAAGCTTTTATCAATACGATCGACGCTACGTACTATCAGCAGAAGCTTTTATCAATACGATCGACGCTACGTACTATCAGCAGAAGCTTTTATCAATACGATCGACGCTACGTACTATCAGCAGAAGCTTTTATCAATACGATCGACGCTACGTACTATAAGCAGAAGCTTTTATCAATACGATCGACGCTACGTACTATAAGCAGAAGCTTTTATCAATACGATCGACGCTACGTACTATAAGCAGAAGCTTTTATCAATACGATCGACGCTACGTACTATAAGCAGAAGCTTTTGTCAATACGATCGACGACACCTACTTCAACGTCTCCTGCAACTCGGAAAAAATCTTCAGTAAAATCTTCCCGACTGAACTTCAAGTCGTAGGCATCCTTAGAGGCCGCCAGAAGGCTTGTGAAGACGATCTGATCAAAAGGCGGGCGGCCACCATGGGAGCATCGAAATCAGCAAATTCAGAGAAGACAACAACAACAGTATTAGAAAACATGCACACGGCCAACTACGTGTGTTGGTGACAATGAGGGAATTATATATTGTTGCTTTTCTTTGTACACTTCTAGGCAGCGATTAAGGTACAATAAGCTGAGGAACCCAACGTATAAATGTTCGGTTCCCTATGTTCCCTTTAATATATGATATATAGAGTACTAATACCATAGTCTCAATCTTAACTCTATCTCAGTCGATACGGAATATATTAAATTAATAAATTAACACTCAACAGTGCATTGAATGAATATGATGGTGAAACCTCCTCATCAACTCTTATAATTGATCTTTACAACTGTATTGGCCAGTGTGGGAATACATGCACATGGTCAACTACATGTGTTGCCAAGAATATTGAAATTTTGAGGAAATTCTGAGAAATTATCGGTGACGAACCACTGCATAGCGAGATTTTCACAGAATAACATGCCACTTCACGATAAACCAGTAAAACTCCAGTACACTTCTCACCCGAAAGCCCGGTTGTACGAAGTTGAGTCGACTCATCCAAGGCTGCACCACGATGACGTCAACACGCCTCTTAGATGAGTCTTTCACCGTCATAGGAAGCATTACCATATCGAGAGGACCCTCTAGACGTGCACCGTAGTTTACCATAACCTCTACCTCTGTTGGTGTCGTCATAAATTAAAATACTCACGCTACCTATGAAGTATATGATACCACTTGACAACTCAACAGAAGGAAGCGAGAGACCCTCATTTTGCATCAAGGCCAATAAGCTTATCCAAAAGCATGCTCGCCGATCGTCTTCTACTTCATTCCGTTGAATTTGTACTCATAGACATAACGCGAAACATTCAATAGGATAACATGGAAGAGTCAGTATCATAACATAGCATGTGATACCACACCATGCAACATCGTGGAGGTCAGCTCAGCCATAACAAGTTCGGGAGAGTACATTGCTGCTACCTTATTCCGCAACTACGAATTTGTCGCTGCGGCGTGTGATTATTTTCGTGGCGCGCGACGGTGAATCTTCCAATTCCGAAGGCAGCGAATGGTGGGATTCAGGGGGAAAAGTGAATTATAATTATGCACACTACAAAGGAACCAATTCCGCGGGGTGGGGCGGCTATGCCACAACTCTAAGATGGATGTCCAAGATATGTATGCCATCGAATACACGTCATAGCTCCTTCTAACAACATGATACATCATGGATGGCATATCCGCCCCTCGAGCGGAACACGCCTGCCTTCCTTTCCGTCAAAATTGATTATCTTACAACGCATCTTGGGGTAGTGGCATAGCCGCCCCATCCGATCGAGTTCATCTTACTAAAGGCTACGAAATAGGCCCCTTTAAGATGAACCAATGCAATGTATAATCCGCAGTAGCCGGCCAGTGGTCCCAAATGTATCAGAGCGTGGTCCAGAAAGTATCACTTTTCACAAATTTAACCTACCGGTTAAATTGAGCGGGCCTT
>NW_003205973.1:45162-46363 GCF_000006405.1 Perkinsus marinus ATCC 50983
GGCCCGCATGTGCAGCGTTTGTATTGTAAATTTGCGTTGTTCAATCCTATCACTTGCTGTAAAACCGGAAGAGTAGTGTATTTACTTTCACACTCGGGGGAGGACTGCTCATTACCATAACTTCGTGCAACATATATGCAGTTATCTTACCAATGAAGACATGTTACTACGAAGTTCTCGGAGTTGAACGGAGTTGCTCGGCAGACGACATCAAAAAGGCGTAATAGTCTCCGCCCCTGTGAGTGCACTTGGGAATTGCCAGTGCCCAGCACTTCATAACAAACACAAAATTACCTTTCCAAACAAGAGTGAAATCGAATCCAGCGGGAATTTTAAACTTCTTCGAATCGCGTCTTCAGATATCGCAAACTCGCTTTGAAATGGCATCCAGATAAGAATCAGAACTCTGATGACGCAACAAAGGTAGATCCATTCAATGCTACAGCACTTCTGCGAGGGCCTATTCTCATGCAATCCCTGCCTAAAATCTTCGCTGTGCGCTCATCAGATGTTCCAACTCATAACAGAAGCCAACGAAGTCCTCAGTGATCCACAGGAGCGCGCGTGGTATGATGATCATCGGGACCAAATCTTGCGGGGTAACGACGCCTTTGATACGGACGAGGAGTCCAAGCAAGAGGCCGGTAGTATCTCGGGAAAGGTTATGCAGGTTTAATATAATGGAGTTTTACGTGAAGTGGCGTAATGCTCCGTGGAAGACGCGATATTCCGGGTAGACTGTAGTAGTCGTGAAATATATTCTTCACTAGTGTTTTTCATTTCACGGCTCGTGAAACTCCAATGTTTAATGGAGTTAAACTGAGAGTCGACTCTGAAATTGATTATCAATCGTTAAATCTGGTACTGGATTTAATTCTCACGTTGAACACACTCTTAGGCAATCCTAGTAGCGATGAGAGTTGCCTCTGATAGTCGCATTGATCGTCGGCCTTGCGATATAAACAATCTTTCTACTTACTACATGCCCAAGTTGTTGTTCGTATTGGTAAAATTGGTTTCAATTTCTTGTGCCAAAATTGACCCAGGCCTCCAATTTCGCATTCGAATTCGAGAATATGAGGAAGAACTTCTTTTAAACAGAACTTGAGATGGCTTAGAGTTTCAGCCGTGATATGAAAAAAAACACTGGTGAAGAATATATATTTCACAACTACTGCATATCACCGCGAATATCGCGTTT
>NW_003205973.1:46463-50965 GCF_000006405.1 Perkinsus marinus ATCC 50983
TGTTCTCGGACATCGCCCATCGGGAGTGTGAGGGGGTTTGATACCCGACTTGATGAGGAGGATTTCCCTACGTTTGGTTACTCTGATTCCCCTTGGGACCCCACTGTGAGGGCGTTTTACAGGTAGTAATCTCGGCGGTGAAAATTTTCAGAAAAAAAGGAAAATTTTCCGTTATATAGACCTTTATATAAACACTTTTTCCTTGTTTTTCGCGTATCAGTTGACGTGTAAAAGTCGTATATGTTTGGTACCCGTGAAAATGCAGAATTTGGAAATTCGCGGTTTTCGGTACAGGGAGTAGTGCAAGAGTCAGGCTCATGCAGTGTTGGAGTAGGAGGAATATATGTTCGCTTTTTTCAGCTGAGCTCAAGAGTTTCCAAAGACAGTTGTAGGAGTTTATACGCGAGTTTTGGTAAAAGTGTACAGAAACCAAAAAGAATTTATCGAAATTTTCAGGAAATTGTCACCAACACATGTAGTTGCCCATGTGCATATTCTTTCCACATTTTGTTGATGTGTCGAATAACCTCATATATGTGTATTGTTAACATTTCCTATCTGGGGGGATTTACAAATCATCATAGTGGTAGTCAACAGCAGCTGGAGCAATGCGAGTGATGTAAAGAATTCTTTCCCGATGTTGGCAACCTTTATAAATATGATTCTTTTTATATGATAGGTAGTGTATTGGAGTTTCATCCGTTTTACGTGGCGAAATACTCTGTGAAAAAGGCGACATTTACGCTATACAGTAGTCGTGAAATATATTTTTTCACTAGTGTTTTTCATATCACGGGTAAAACGTTCACAACAACGTTTTACCCGTTTACCACAACATATTCCTTACTAGTGTTTTTCAAATCACGGCTCGTGAAACCCCATTGTTTATATCTTCTATTCCGTTGCGAAGGTCAGCGAGAGTAATCTATTGGAGGTCATTGAAAGAGCTATTATTTTTCTTGTTAGTTTCTGGTCGGCGTTTTCGTCGGGATTGTCGTTTGGGTGGTATGATAAGTGGGACGTACGGCAAGCTGAGGGGAGGCGTATGAGGAGGGCGATGGAACAGGAAAACTCACGGGAGAGGAAGAGCAAAAAGAAAGACTATAATGATAAAGTAATGGGGTCTTATACAGTTTGATATGTAGATGTCGATAATTAATGAGAATCGATCTGAAACTATATCGCGTAAATGATGTTAACATTCCTATGAACATGTGTTGTGTGTAACCGTTGGCGACAAGTTGTTCAGTATCATCCGAGTTCCACGAGCCGTGATATGATAAACACTAGTGAAAAACATATTCCACGACTATTACAGGAATCCGCGAATATCGCGTTTTTCACCGAGTTTTACGCCACTTCACGTAAAACGGGTGGTAAAACTCCATTAATCTCGGAAAAGAAAACGTACATTTTTTCACATTTGCATATCAAATTGGCACGCACTGTAGGTGCGGTCCTCAACTATACTATGATATACGGTTTTCCGAGATGAATATAAAAATTCACAGATACTGACGTTAACAGTGTGGGGGAAAATATGTTCATGTTCAACTATATGTGTTGATGACAATATGAAAATTTTGAGGAAATTTTTGAGGGAAATTCTCGTTGGTTTTCGTATTCTTCTACCCGAAGTTGTATAAATAACGGGGGTAATTCGTGAGGTTGGCTGAGGAGAGCGAACATATATTCCTCCAACACTGGACGTTAGCAGAAGTGGTTTTTCGAATGATGCTAAATACAGTGCGATCGTCGGTGTAGCGATTTTTGTATGGGCAATTTTGGGTTAGGAATTGCAACACGAGCTTTTTCTGGAAAAGCTTTTTCGGTTTTTTCCCCTGGAAATTACGGTAATCATGTTATCACTAGATAGGTATGTCATTTGGTAGAGATTTTGGGTTGGAAATTCTAAGATCTTTTTTTCCTGGAAATTACGGTGACGATGTTATTACGGAGAATGTGTTAAGGTACGGCATTTGGTGGAGTATGTCCGTAACAGAGACCCTAGAGTGGCTGAGCAGAGGAAGGTAGAACAACTGCAAGCTGAGAGGGTGTAAGTGGTAGAGTATTAAATTGAGGAGGAAGTGGTTGTTGTTGGTGGTGGTAGAGAGGAGGAAAGGAAGGCGGAAAGGAAGAGGAAAGAGGAGATGAAGCGGGAGAGGAGGGCTAGGGCGAGGTAGGGTGTAGATGGGGAGAATGCTGCTTAGCGTGGTGATATTGTTGTTGTTAGAGTAATGGTAGTTATTACAATTACTGTTGTTGTTATAAGGGGTTTGCTGCTTATCCTAGTAGTAGTAGTAGTAGCGATAGTTTGTTGTTGGAGTGTATGTGGTTTTAAAAACAATAGCAAGAGCATTGCTCTTGTTGTTACTGTTACTGTCATTGTTGTTATTGTTGTTATAAGGAGCCTCCTGTTCGTGATAGTTCCTTGTCAGAGTAAACTAATGTTGTTGTTAGAACCATAGTAGTTATAACAACAGCATTGCTTCTCTTGTTGATGTAAGGGGGTTTACTGCTTATCTTCGTGATAGTTTGTTATTGTTAGAGTGTTTGTGTGTATCACTAGATCAAAGCTTAGTATTATAGCAACATCTTTTGGGGGTTTGCGGCTCATCCTAGTAGCCGTGATTGTGTTATTGTTAGAGTAGTGCAAGAGAAGCGCTGGGCAGAAAACGAGGCTGAGGTGGCTGCTATGGCGAGGAGGAATGGGGGAGGCTCATCTACTACTAGTTCTCAGGAGGTGGTAGTAGTACTTGCCATTTCAATGTGCTTCGGAGAATATCAGATTTTCTCCCCCACTTTTGCGAAATATTTCTAATATTCACGGAGTTAACTACATGGGTTGGTGATGATATGGCATTTTTGAGGAAATTTTGGGAAAATATTGTTGGTTTCTGTACACTTTTACGCGTATGAAAATGTCCATAATTAGCTTTAGAAACTCCTATGCTCAGCTGAGGAAAGCGAGCATATATTCCTACCCCAACACTGCATATTTGTATATTCATCGAAGTAGTAATATTAAAAACACTATTAAGATTTTTCTCTAGTTAGGAAAATTGCCATGTATGATCCGAGTTATGTATAGCTCCATTATAACTCGTTTTACGTGAAGTGGCGTAAAACTCGGTGAAAAACGCGATATTCGCGGTGATATGCAGTAGTCGTGAAATATATTTTTCACTAGTGTTTTTCATATCACAGCTCGTGAAACTCCATTGAAATACATACCATACCTCCCCCTTTTTCGCATGTTTAGTACTGATATTTTTCTCTATGATGATGCATTGATGAGAATGTTTTCGAGTTTTCTATGAATTTTTGAAATATCGTGGTTGCTCTTGTCGTTAAATGGATGGATGTGTTAGCATTCAGGAGGAGGAGGAGGAGGTCCAGGACGTGTACGAGTGTGCAGCGTGCAAGAAAGTGTTTAAGAGCAACAAGGCTTACGCTAATCACGAAAAGTCTAAGAAGCATAAGGTGGGAATTTCGTGGCGCGCGACGGCGATTTATGGATTTCTAGTGAACTATTTAGAGGTCCGTAGATGGAGTGCATATATTTCATTGGTATCGGCGAAGTTTCGGAGGTGATGGGTTTTTGAATTTTGTGGCGCGTGACGGTTTTAGTGCACTAATATAGAGCTTTTGATCCAGTGTGGGAAAATGTGCATATGGTCAACCACATATGATGATGACGATATTTGAAAATTTCGAGGAAATTTTGGGAAATTCTCATTGACTTCTGTACATCTATACACGAATTCGTATGTCAAAGTGTATATTTAGTGAGGAAACTTTCGAGCTCGGCTGAGGAAAGCGATTACATATTTTTCAGCACTGCCTTGATCAGTTCATTTCCGTGTGGTATAAGTCGCTTAAATGCTTCGGAATTTCATGGCGCGTGACGGTATGGGAAAATATATACGGGGTTCACCACATGTGTTGGTGACAATCTGGAAATTCTGAAGAAATTTCGGAGGAAATTCTCATTGATTCCTGTACATTTTTACACGGATTCGTATGTGAACTCCTATAATAAGTGTGAGAATTGTTGAGCTCGGCTGAGGAAAGCGAACGGATTTTCCTACTCCAACTTTGGGGTGGGTGATGCTCTCTGTGTATTGATGACAGGATGCTGTGGAGAAGTTGCGGGAGACGCTTATGGCTGATGACGCCTTCCTAGAGAGTATAGCTGCCTCTAGTGAGGAGAGCTTACCTGTACTGGAGGAGGAGGAGGAGTATGTGGATGTGGTAGAGCAGGAGCAGGGGAGCTCATCGTGGGAGAGGGTAGAAGAGGATGATGATAGCGAGGTTGAATTGGAGGTGTTGGGGAAGAAGGGAAATGCTGTTGATGGGGACGAGGAGGAATCAAGTGATGATGATGAAGATGATGATGATGATGATGATGATGATGATGATGATGATAATGATGATGATAGTGAGGTTGAATTGGAGGTCTTTGGGAGGAAGAAGGATGTTTCGGGTGGGGAAGAGGAGGA
>NW_003214486.1:0-1348 GCF_000006405.1 Perkinsus marinus ATCC 50983
GATGACGAGCAGAAGAAGTTAGAAGCCCATAAGAAGTCGTTGAATAAGACGGTTAAGCGTATGCGGAGTATGTTGAACCTTGTAGTGGAGACCATAGCCAGTGCTGAGGTAGGCTGGAGTGGGCATATTTGAGCCATCCCATCGACGACGACTCAGATCGAAGACGTCATCCTTGCGGAGCAGGAAACCAATTTAGACGCAGCTTCGGAGTGCAATGCATACATCACTTACGCGAGGTGTCTCCTACAACGGGAAGAGGGAGAGGCTGAACGGGTAGGCTTTCAGTTAGTCCTATTGGCCTGGACGACAGTTCTTTTCTTGTGATAGAGACTCTTGGACGCGGAACTCTCGGACGCGGAACTCTCGGATGCTGCCTCGGACACTAGCCGGCCGGGCATGATACGTTCGGACACGGGCCGTTCGGACAGGAGTTCACCGGAAATGCTACGCTCAGACACGAGCCGTACGGACTCGAGCCGGCCGGACATGCTACGCTCGGACACGGGCCGTTCGGACAGGAGTTCACCGGAAATGCTACGCTCAGACACGGGCCGTACGGACTCGAGCCGGCCGGACATGCTACGCTCGGACACGGGCCGTTCGGACAGGAGTTCACCGGACATGCTACGCTCAGACACGAGCCGTACGGACTCGAGCCGGCCGGACATGCTACGATCGGACACGGGCCGTACGGACTCGAGCCGGCCGGACATGCTACGATCGGACACGGGCCGTACGGACTCGAGCCAGCCGGACATGCTACGATCGGACACGGGCCGTACGGACTCGAGCCGGCCGGACATGCTACGCTCAGACACGGGCCGTTCGGACAGGAGCTCACCGGAAATGCTACGATCGGACACGGGCCGTTCGGACAGGAGCTCACCGGAAATGCTACGATCGGACACGGGCCGTTCGGACAGGAGCTCACCGGACATGATGAGGCCGGACACGGACCGCTTGGATGCGGGGACATTCAGCCCGACTTCGGGTCCTAACGGTGTCGATTCGGAAGGCGAGCAATCCAATCCTAGTGCCGAGACGCATTCCAAAGTGCCGCCCAACGTCTGGCTGGCTAACAAAGATGCTCTACAAGACTGCGAATCTTCGCAGAACCAGTTGGAAGAGGTAGTAGTCAATGAGTCGCTAGAGTCCTCCCCCCAATGGGGTCCTGTCATCAGGCCACCCGCGAATTCGGCAGTCTCTCTGCAGCTGTGCACCGCAGGGGTGTCGCGTTGACTAAGAAAATACAGAGTTACCTCTGGGAGGACTCCGAGGTTCCACCGGATGTAGGCGACTTGAAGCTCTCGTTCTTTTAGAGGAATGCATCTCAGGATCCTCTGGCCCA
>NW_003207962.1:0-1259 GCF_000006405.1 Perkinsus marinus ATCC 50983
TTTCAACAGCTGAGACGTAATTTTCAAGTAGTAACTCCACCTCTCTAGCGCGCCGGGGCTTTGCCTCAGGCCAATGACGAGATGAAGGAATGGGCTCACACTGCCCTAAAGAGCAGCCTTCATTGATCTGTTGGGAAAGGATCTCAGATTCCTCACGGAACTCTTCGCCACACAGTGATAAGAGGGAAGCGATAATAGACGGTCTCAGGGGAGACCTCACTTCAGAAGTGCTTGGTTGGGCCTCCAAAATAGAGCAAACAGGATTTAGCACGCTTTGCGTAGCACGCTCAACGATTTTATTGAATTGATTCTCCCCCTCCGGGGGAAAATTCTTAGAGACACAATCTTTGAGGAACGTGTCGAGACCAGTATCAGAGATAGCAGATGTAAGGACTTTGAAAAGCTTGTGAGCCTTATCAACGTTGATGGGAGCAACCTCGTCCCAGGGTTTAGGGGAATCCAGACCAGCACCGGACGTAAATTTATGTAGACCATCCTCGACCGATTCAGATAGTGCATTTAAACCGTGATTTACAAACTCAGAGACAAGACTGGAAATTCCAGTCTGGAATGTGATAAAGGGGCCCCCTTAGCTGCTGATTCGGCTTTAGGGCCCGAATCTAGTTTTTTGACTCCGACCTGCGAGGTTCAGAAGGACGGCTCTTCACATCAGGGTAAAAGAAGGAGCGACCTTTCTTTGTGTCTTTCAACAAGACATGTTTATAGGGACATTTTTCCCCTCTGTTGCAAGATCCAGTTTGGTAGAAGATACACGCACCACGCTCGAAGAGTTTTCTCTTCGAATCTTTCTTCGACTCCTTATTCTCGTCGTTACCGAAGATTTGATCAGTATCCTCTAAACCACCAAACTGGGCAGAAATGTACATAGATGGGTCTAAATCCTTCTCCAGAACGTCAGCAATCGAGTGACCTTGTTGGTGGTATCCTATTAAGGAACCGCGGTATTTATGGTCATAGATTACAGCTGCTTGAACGTTTCGTTTCTCAGCGAGCTGAATGACCTTCAATAAGTATTTGAGCATGGCCAGAGAGTTCACCTCCGACTTTTTGCCACACACCATAAAGATTCCGGTACACCAGCGAATGTAGCATTCAACCCACTGAGCAAGCGACGTTATTTTACGAGATTTACCTGTGCGGACGGAGACGGCTTTGCCAGTATTAACATCTTCAGCCTGCTGAATGCCTCGTCTTTCAGTTGATGCAGCGCTGGCTAAGAACTCGGGGGCCGCAATGTG
>NW_003214427.1:0-1054 GCF_000006405.1 Perkinsus marinus ATCC 50983
AGCTAATAGCATTCTTGGAGATCTTCATGAAGAGATAAGCATGCTTGAAGAACAGAGAGATGCATTGCGAAAACTTCCAAGTGTAGATTTTTCTCAGAGGAAACCCAGTATTTCCCTTGAACACTCGCCAGGTCAGCCTTACGAGCGAAGCAACAGTGATAATATCGAGGTAAAGCCTGTCGTCTCCCCGACGAAGCGTCGCGCACGAGCCAAGTGACCTCTGATGTGTTCCTATGTGTAGCATTGGCGACTGATGTTCCGCTGCTCTTGTTTTGAGTTGCATTAGTCTGGCTCAGTTATGAGAACGATTATATATAAAGATTCATATAGTATTCATTGTATTCCATCATTGAGAAGATCCAACCTCGGGAAGCACAGAAGATGAAAACCCACACAGTTTCCGAGTGAAGAGCAGGCGCTCCAAGTAGGGCGGATTCTTCGATCCATGAACTGCTGCATGCTCCTCGAAGCGTGCGAAGCCGCTCGAAAAGACCCGCTAGGTACGAACCAAGATCACGATGACGCATATGTAAATCGCTTAGTTTTCAACGAGTGCTCATGCCGGGTGTAAAGCAACTATTAACTCGACAACTCCTTTCCCCCATTCATCGATCTGATCGAGCAACCCCCTGTTTGTCGACGATCGTGTTTCATCGATAACTCGAAGCACAAGGTGGCCAGCCAGAAACCCTAGGAATCGTTGAAACATCGGTATCATGCAACGCGTTTGATCGAAACCAAACCGGGACTGTTAGACGGGGGATGAGTGTCTCGAGAGTCGCTATGAGTTCCCTAGCACGCTGCAGATCGGTTGGCTCGCAGAAAGGTGCCCATCGGATGATATCGCGGCAGCAACGGAGTACAAGCCTCACTGGCCGGTCACCTTGATAGTGCTCAAACCGCTTTGGAGAATTGTAGATGATGGCTATGGCCTCCAGCACATCTATGATAGCACGTGGGGTGCTATTATTCAAGGATCGACCAATGTGTTGCAAACAATTTCCAGTGAGTATCGACGCTTCCGTCGAAGCACTCAGCTGCAGGGAGTACCTGA
>NW_003204084.1:0-1673 GCF_000006405.1 Perkinsus marinus ATCC 50983
CCCATTGTAGCTTCGAGTCCGAGTCTTCGATGAATATATGATAGACTGTCTAGTTGAGAGTCGACTAGAGTACGCTGCGAGCCCTACCCGCTACCAACCAGAATTGAGGCCCTCCTCCGACAAAGAAAATACTTAAATCGAGAGGAGTGATTACGGGTTATTCCCAGAGCACACAGCATAGACTATACGGACTCCATATTGTGGAGGGGACAGTTTCAGCTACGGCAGTCTTCACGGACTCGAAGACATGGTTGCCAAACGCAAGATACAGACTTGAAAATCATATCATGGGGACTTCACGCCTTCCTCCGTGTCGCGATAATATTGATTATAGCTTGTGGGTGACGAGTAGAAGACTATGGGATCGGTATTTCACGTATCCGTTGAGCCTTACCTTGGAAGCTTCCAGACCTGAGAAAGCACAGCCGGTGAGTTCTTTCCTTAAACGGGAATGAATCTGAGTCGGAGTCAGAGCATAGGTGATAAGGAATGCTCATGAGTCATTAAGAACTGCCGCATCCGTCTCCAGAAAAGAAGGTACCTCGTCGTATTAACTGCGGGTCGAAACTCATTTCATTCAAGGAAGCGCTCCCAGCTGTATGTGATGTTGTCCAAATCATCGGAGCTTGCGTGAGATGATCTAAGTACAAGTAGCGAACATCTGTTAGAAGTTACTTATCTCTCATCTCATTGTTTGAGTTATTGTACTACAAATTCCGCTGCGTCGACGGTTAAGCTCATCCCGCACTAAGGTCAAGACTGAATCACTCAGAGGGGCTACCGGATTCTTTGCCATTGAGTCGTTCAAGAGAGTAGCGAGTAGCAGGCTTATTGCTGGCAGTTGACGCATAGTGCTCCAGAAAAGGCAAGCTCACACTCCTATAGATCCCCAAGCCACAGCTCCCAGAACGACTCTTGATTTCAAATACGTAGAAGTATTTGAAATCCTTACTATGACGAGAGACTCTGCTCGTCATAGTAATATCAAGGAAGATATTAGGGCACCATGTATGTCCTAGGGGGGCTTCTGCATATTTGAACGTGATCTATCTATAGATAAACGTATATTATCTATAGACGTTCCTCGGGAAAAGGAACTATCGGCAATGTCGATAGTTCTTCCCTGCTCCCCTATGTTTTGATCTTAGGGGGATGCCCCTAAGATCATAGGACATTCGGCCCGAAAGCTCAGGAAAAACATGGCCAAACTACATCACAAATATCGGCGAAACGCGCTTTCATGATCCGGTTGTGGGATCTTAGATCATATGAAGTAGGACAGGGCCCAGTATATTCCAAAGGAGCAGAGCACCGACCCATTAACCGACCGTTTCTCCTCAGCTAGAGCAGTACGTTCAGATGATCGCCGGCCCTCAATGAAAACATTGATCCTCGGAGTGTTTGACAACTCAGTGAATCCATTCTTCCCAACAAAGTCAATGAGCTCCCTAGACTCTTTCCCTAAAGACAGAATGAAGCTTTTCACATTGAAACTGTCACATCTAGTCGTACTCGTTGAGGAGCTTTCACGATTGAAACCCAGAGGAGTGTCTAAGTGAAGAGTTATGCTTGGATCGCCTTCGACCCCCGATACGAATATCGTTAGGAGAATGGTTGTGCTCGCCATGCCCATGAAGATTTTCATAGTAGTACAAGTGCTACAACACACAGTT
>NW_003215419.1:0-1015 GCF_000006405.1 Perkinsus marinus ATCC 50983
AATGAGTTTCGACCCGCAGTTAATACGACGAGGTACCTTCTTTTCTGGAGACGGATGCGGCAGTTCTTAATGACTCATGAGCATTCCTTATCACCTATGCTCTGACTCCGACTCAGATTCATTCCCGTTTAAGGAAAGAACTCACCGGCTGTGCTTTCTCAGGTCTGGAAGCTTCCAAGGTAAGGCTCAACGGATACGTGAAATACCGATCCCATAGTCTTCTACTCGTCACCCACAAGCTATAATCAATATTATCGCGACACGGAGGAAGGCGTGAAGTCCCCATGATATGATTTTCAAGTCTGTATCTTGCGTTTGGCAACCATGTCTTCGAGTCCGTGAAGACTGCCGTAGCTGAAACTGTCCCCTCCACAATATGGAGTCCGTATAGTCTATGCTGTGTGCTCTGGGAATAACCCGTAATCACTCCTCTCGATTTAAGTATTTTCTTTGTCGGAGGACGGCCTCAATTCTGGTTGGTAGCGGGTAGGGCTCGCAGCGTACTCTAGTCGACTCTCAACTAGACAGTCTATCATATATTCATCGAAGACTCGGACTCGAAGCTACAATGGGGTCGCTATGCCACTTGTTGGCTGCTCACTGGATACAAAGCAGGCTCGGAGAAGACACGTTTTCACATCATATAGCAAAAAAGTCGGGACGTTTCGGAGGAGATTACGAGCGAGAAGGTAACCTATAAAATCAGGAGACACTAGTGCCGGAGATGAAAAACACGTTGAACGGTTCCTTCGTTCAGGTAGAACTGCTTTGAGTCAGCGTGATTTCCGAGTGGACTTCAACCGTCTTCGGTACAAGCTCATTATTGAGTGTGGTGCCCCACTAAAGTGAGCAGAGTGAAATTAATATGGTGCTAGAATTCGTATTGTCCGATGATTCTGTCGACGCTGACATTCACCGAGTACGACCAAACTTCTTGATCTATCTACCTGTTAGATAAGTTAGGGTTCCAGCCTTTGGGTGGTACTCCTGCATTTTCTCATATCGCTTTGATTTA
>NW_003202565.1:0-1036 GCF_000006405.1 Perkinsus marinus ATCC 50983
ATCTGCCTTCCAGCAGATGGTCCGGGTTCGATTCCCGGGCGGTGCAGTTCGTATCAACGAGAGAAGAGCCTCTATTCTATCGTGGAACAGTTATGCTCAGCACGTCAGGGCGATACAGGAGTTTCTACGTATGAGCAGCTTGGCGCAGTGGATAGCGTGTTGGGCTCATAATCCAAAGGTCCTTTGATCGAAACAAGGAGCTGCTATTCATTACAATACACTCGAGATGGTTATTAAACTGAGAGGTACAGCTTATCGACTGCATAGATCAGTCTTACCAAAAAATTTCCACTAAACAGAGTCGGTGTTTTCGTACCATTCCGTGCGGTTGGCCCAACCGTGCCAATTCAGGGGAAAAACAACATTAATAAAGCGGTGTCCATGCATAGAAAAGAGCTATTCACCTAGAGCAGAACTCCTTGCAGGAATGATGAATGACCGCCCGGTACCGCAGAACGCGTTGCGGAGATGAAACAACCGCCCAAATTCACGAGCCGCCGCATGCGGTTTCAAAATGTGCTTGCAAGCAGGAACTTCGATGTCACGAAAAAGTTGTGCAGCTTGTGCCGAGCTAGCTGTAGTATGCGATGAGAACTTCAGCAGTTGGAGTTATCAACCGAGATAGATTGCGGCCTACCATGGGAGAGATATAGTAGCAGTTAGCGATCTCAGGTACGCGTTTAAGGCCTAATCAGACTCTTGGCCGCGGGATGGTTGACGACGGTACGTCCGAGAAGGGATTCAGATGTCCCTCTACAAGTATCACAGGAATACTCAATCACTACATAAGTGATATGCACCGCTAGTCTAATGGTTAGGATATCTGCCTTCCAAGCAGATGGTCCGGGTTCGATTCCCGGGCGGTGCAGTTCGTATCAACGAGAGAAGAGCCTCTATTCTATCGTGGAACAGTTATGCTCAGCACGTCAGGGCGATACAGGAGTTTGAACGCATGAGCAGCTTGGCGCAGTGGGATAAGCGTGTTGGGGCTCATAACCCAAAGGGTCCCTTTGATCGAAACAAGGAGCTGCTATTT
>NW_003208314.1:0-836 GCF_000006405.1 Perkinsus marinus ATCC 50983
CTGGTCGCGAGTATCATGTAGAGGCCTATTCCCGAGGGACAGAGGCAACTCCCACAGAACGATCTACCCATTACTCTGCAGGTTGACGGGCATGACGCCCCTGCACGTGGCAACGCGATGTTCGAGTAAACGCATGTGTGAGTTTCTCCTCCACCGCGGCGCTGATGCTCATCGACTTGATATCACCGGTAAATCGGCGCTGGACGAAGCTGACGAATTTGAGGTTGATTCGGTAGGCTGATGACCTACCATATTTCGTCAGTATTGGTTCCATCAGGTGGTCGAGATTATACAAGCATTTTCACCGTCTTTTTCATATCTTGGTGGATCCCGCGCCGGTTTCGCCAAGAAACCCAACCCATCGCCTCAACAAAAATTGCGCGCGCTGGGGTGGGGGCCCCGGGCGCGCGCTAAAATCAAACCGGCTTTACCTGCGGCTAGAGTATATAGGCAAAATGAAGCCGTCTTCTCGCGACCTAGCCGTTCAATTGCGTTGAGTTTTAAATAGCATACGTAGCAGCCCGACACAGGTTGAGCACGCACTAGTCTGCGAGAATGTAACACAACAGTTTCGACAAGGAGCCGATTTAAAATGACCGCAAGTTCGAATCCCAGGCCTGACAATTTTAAATCTTTTATTCATGTCACAAAAACCTAGCGGAGCGATGCAGTCCGGCAAGATTCACGCAATTGTGCTGTCTCTGAAAGTCGTCTTCGCCCGATTCGTGCAGCTCAGTTGGTAGAGCGCCCGCCCATCATGCGAGAGTGCGCAGGTTCGATTCCCACGGTTGGCGTTTTTCATATATCTTCGTAAAACGTGTGTGTAATGTTGGATT
>NW_003209688.1:0-1044 GCF_000006405.1 Perkinsus marinus ATCC 50983
GAGGTCTGGGTTGGGCAATACTGACCAGAGGATGAGTCAGCGAACTGATGTGAATAAGCTATCCGAGCATTAGTCACAGAGTCAACTGCCTCATCTCTAGTCCCCCAGTATCAAGGGTAAGAAAAAAAAATCGTACTGCTGGGGTGCTCCACATCCCTACAGCAGTCCTTGGAGTCTGCCAGTTCTATCATTGCAGCACTCACTTACATCAACACAACAGGTTGTTTAGCGCTCGCCTCACGGGTACTCCGCTAGGTCGCACACTTTCCCTCTTATCGGGGATGGTGGTACGATCCCCAGCTGGGGAATTTCTCCGCCAAGAAACCGTACCGTGTTTCTCTCTCATAGAAATCCCATAGACGCTGGGGATGGGAGAGGTATTGACCAAACCTCAAACCTGAAGCCCGGAAGCCGAGGTCTGGGTTGGGCAATACTGACCAGAGGATGAGTCAGCGAACTGATGTGAATAAGCTATCCGAGCATTAGTCACAGAGTCAACTGCCTCATCTCTAGTCCCCCCAACTCGAACCAGCCCGCGTCTGCAGGATTTTGGAGTCCCGCGTGCCATGCTATCAGTAGCATAATGCTACTAACGTATCGTAACCGTTGCGGCTCGGTCCGTAGCCGAGACTTGTTTGGGCCAACCCTGAATCCGATAAGCTCAGGAACCAAGCCTTGGGTGGTGGCCTGCCGCCTGTGTGTCGTAGGATTTAACGCCCGTCACACCTCGTAGTGTATGCCTCACAGCGGCTGAACCTGACGCTCCTACTAGCATGCTAGCTACGACTAGCTGCACCATATTAGCATGTGCGGTGACACCGACCATCTATCAAGGTGTACGAGCGCTGGGTGAGAGGTGAGCTTCCGAATCGGTTATACGTTATTGCCGCATACATCCGCGTACCGTTCTCAGCTCACGCTGTTCGCGACTGGTAAGTTAATTTGGCATAACGGAAGGGGAGCCGAATACCCAGCTCGGCATGTCACGTTGAGATAACTTCACAGTGACGGGCCCATCCCACAGTGAGTAGCTTGATTGATGGG
>NW_003201513.1:0-818 GCF_000006405.1 Perkinsus marinus ATCC 50983
TGAAAACAAATTTTTACACTCATTACCTGAGAAATTTCTGTATTAGTTTGGTCTTGTGTTACGGAATATTTAATTTGTTCACGCGAAAGATAAAGAGTGATACTTTAACATAGTATACTCCTAAGTTTCACAAGGTGCAGCTCCTTAGCCTCCTTACTTGAGGATCTTACGTAAGATCCTTAGTCTTCTTACTTTTAGGAATCCTGACGCTTCTCTGCCTCCTAAGTTAGAAGGAGGCCGACCTCCCTTAAGGAAAGCCTCCTGAGTTATAGAGCTATGATAGCTCAGCTATTGCGTTGCATCGCATCTAGCCGTGTCGGACGTAGTTTTCAAGCTCCGTCATTGAATGTCTATTCCGAGCAGTCCGAACACCCGATCTCCCGATCCTCGTACGCCATAATATGTCGTGGTAAGGTACATGAAGCCGTCATTGACATCGGTTTTAGGAACCAAACATTCTCTTTGAGTGAGGTCTCCCAATTGGGCTCGAGTCTCATCGAACAACGTAGGGTCGGTTTGCATCTGGTTGGTTGAGGGGATGATGATGTAACAGTTTATTTGGGCGAGCCTTCCGAGCAAGACATACTCGCAGCTTTGATAACCACAGTAAAGACGTTCGTCTGAAGGTCGTCAGAGTCTTGGGTAGCAGTTATGATGAAGTGGGGAGCCTCCACGACGACTGTGGTCTCCGAAGGTGGGGGTGCCTCAGTGAGATTGATTTTCTCAGATTGGCTAACTCGTAGATTATCTCGCCCAGTATTATCTGAATTCTGTAAAGCGAGTGCTGAATCCGAGGCTGTTGTGAGACTTAGCCCAAC
>NW_003207979.1:0-1326 GCF_000006405.1 Perkinsus marinus ATCC 50983
TTGAGACACTGCTGAGGGTCTATGGCTCGGCTCCAGATCATCAAACACAATTACCGATACTCTAGCAGTGATACTTGATTCCGGAATTGCAACCCGATTAGTGTATATGATATAGTTGAGCACTGCGAAGGGTCGATGGCTCGGCTCCAGATCACCAAGCACAATTACCGATACTCTACAAGTGATACTTGATTCCGGAATTGCAACCCGATTAGTGTATATGATATAGTTGAGACACTGCTGAGGGTCTATGACTCAGCTTCAGATCACCAAACACAATTACCGATGCTCTAGTAGTGATGCTTGATTCCGGAATTGTAACCCGATGAGTGTATATGATATAGTTGAGACACTCTTGAGGGTCTATGACTCGGCTTCAGATCACCAAACACAATTACCGATACTCTACAAGTGATACTTGATTCCGGAATTGCAACCCGATTAGTGTATATGATATAGTTGAGACACTGCTGAGGATCTACCACTCGGCTCCAGATCATCAAACACAATTACCGATACTCTAGCAGTGATACTTGATTCCGGAATTGCAACCCGATTTGTGTATATGATATAGTTGAGACACTGCTGAGGGTCTATGCCTCGGCTCCAGATCACCAAACACAATTACCGATACTCTACAAGTGATACTTGATTCCGGAAGTGCAACCCGATGAGTGTATATGATATAGTTGAGACACTGCTGAGGGTCTATGCCTCGGCTCCAGATCACCAAACACAATTACCGATACTCTACAAGTGATACTTGATTCCGGAAGTGCAACCCGATGAGTGTATATGATATAGTTGAGACACTGCTGAGGGTCTATGACTCGGCTCCAGATCACCAAACACAATTACCGATGCTCTAGTAGTGATGCTTGATTCCGGAAGTGTAACCCGATGAGTGTATATGATATAGTTGAGACACTGCTGAGGGTCTATGACTCGGCTCCAGATCACCAAACACAATTACCGATGCTCTAGTAGTGATGCTTGATTCCGGAATTGCAACCCGATGAGTGTATATGATATAGTTGAGACACTGCTGAGGGTCTATGACTCAGCTTCAGATCACCAAACACAATTACCGATGCTCTACAAGTGATACTTAGTTCCGGAATTGCAACCCGATGAGTGTATATGACATAGTTGAGACACTGCTGAGGGTCTATGACTCGGCTTCAGACTATCAAATACAATTACCGATACTCTACAAGTGATACTTGATTCCGGAATTGCAACCCGTTTAGTGTATATGATATAGTTGAGACACTGCTGAGGGTCTATGACTCGGCTTCAGACTATCCAACACAAATTACCGATACT
>NW_003203720.1:0-972 GCF_000006405.1 Perkinsus marinus ATCC 50983
CCGGACCATCTGCTTGGAAGGCAGATATCCTAACCATTAGACTAGCGGTGCATATCACTTATGTAGTGATTGAGTATTCCTGCGATACTTGTAGAGGGACATCTGAATCCCTTCTCGGACGTACCGTCGTCAACCATCCCGCGGCCAAGAGTCTGATTAGGCCTTAAACGCGTACCCGAGATCGCGAACTGCTACTACATCTCTCGCATGGTAGGCAGCATTCCATCTCGATTGATAACTCCAACTGGTAAGGTTCTCATCGCATACTACAGCTAGCTCGGCACAAGCTGCACAACTTTTTCGTGACATCGAAGTTCCTGCTTGCAAGCACATTTTGAGACCGCATGCGGCGGCTCGTGAATTTGGGCTGTTGGTTCATCTCCGCAACGCGTTCTGAGGTACCGGGCGGTCATTCATCATTCCTGCAAGGAGTTCTACTCTAGGTGAATAGCTCTTTTCTATGCACGGACAACGCTTTATTAACGTTGTTTTTCCCCTGAACTGGCACGGTTGGGCCAATCGCACGGAATGGTACGAAAACACCGTTTCTGTTTAGTGGAAATTTTTCGGTAAGACTGATCTATGCAGTCGGTAAGCTGCACCTCTCAGTTTGATAACCATCTCGAGTGTATTGTGATGAATAGCAGCTCCTTGTTTCGATCAAGGGACCTTTGGGTTATGAGCTCAACACGCTATCCACTGCGCCAAGCTGCTCATGCGTACAAACTCCTGTATCGCCCTGACGTGCTGAGCATAACTGTTCCACGATAGCCTAGAGACCCCACTCTCGTTAATACGAACTGCACCGCCCGGGAATTGAACCCGGACTATCTGCTTGGAAGGCAGATATCCTAACCATTAGACTAGCGGTGCATATCGCCTATGTAGTGACTGAGTATTCCTGTGATACTTGTAGAAGGACATCTGAATCCCTTCTCGGACGTACCGTCGTCAACCATCCCGCGGCCAAGA
>NW_003201861.1:0-1069 GCF_000006405.1 Perkinsus marinus ATCC 50983
TGCACGGGCCGCTGTACAGCTCAGATGCCCGGCAAGTCTTATCACGTACGTGAGTCCAGCCTTCAGGACACTGAAATCACGAGAAAAACGGAGCGAATCAGCATGCTTATGTTCGACTACGCTTTCTCTGAAGCTTATCACACAATCTGACAGGTAAGAGGTTAACCAAGGAAAACACGAAAGACCCCGACGCAACGTATGGTCAGTACTTTGGCATGGCCAGTTGACCCTGCACAGCTCAGCCCAGCGCGCTTTCGAGTCTTTGTTCAAGAGTGAGAGTACAACTGCATAGCGCCCACATGGTCCGTTGCTTTCTTGAGGGATACAAGCACCATCGTCGTCGCGCGCTGAGAGTGGTTAGGACTGTTACAATAACACCTGTGCCCTCCCCTCGTCAACTGTGGAATTCTGGGCAGGGTGACGAGTAGTCGCGCTTGCATGCATGTAAAGATCGTGATAATCTGGGGTCTGAGAGAACACAATGATATAGAAGTAACAATCTGCCAGATTGGATCTGGTTCACCATAGAATATAGTTCTCATGGGCGATCGAGTTTCTGCAGAGATGACTGGATGAAGATTCAACAATTCGGTTGATCCTGACGCCCTAAACGTCCCAAGAAAGACCCAATATGCTTTCATAGATGATTGAAAGGAATGGGGACTATGTCAGTTATTCAACTACAGCCGAATACATACTATGTAGCGTAGGGTATCTACTCTCATAGCATAATGTCAACGTTGAAGAAATCGTTTCATCGCAAGCCTAAGTTGAGTGCGATAGATCTCACGCCAAACTTCTCAGAATGCCACTCTTGACTCGGAACGTATCGGGTGCCCCAAATAAAATCTGCGTTGTCTGTAAGTCGCAGAGTTCAACGAATTTTAAGTGATAGCTAACTAGAGGTACCTTTTTTATTCTAGATATGATTTGGCTCTGTCGAGCTATGCACAATCAAATCACGCAAATTGCTCAAAATGCATGCAAAAAAGTTCAGCCCAATTTCTTGGTGATAAATCAAAGCGATATGAGAAATGCAGAGTACCACCCAAAGGCTGGAACCCTAACT
>NW_003210739.1:0-1227 GCF_000006405.1 Perkinsus marinus ATCC 50983
AGAGCATCTTCGAGCACAGCAATTTGACTTCGCAACGACGCCACGACTGCTCTCAAGGACTCCATCTAAATCACCAACAAATACTCAACACAGATAGAGACAAATTGTAATGATTGTGTAATGAGACTGTGTCTCATTTTGTGTATTTGTATATCTAATATCTCACCGAAAACTAGCGCTGTTCTATTATGAAATTAAATTGGAAACTTATGCCTTTAAGGATGATAGTGTTGTCACTATCATCAATGGATTCAATACAGTAGTGTTGTCACTATCATCAATGGATTCAATACAGTAGTGTTGTCACTATCATCAATGAATTCAATACAGTAGTGTTGTCACTATCATCAATGAATTCAATACAGTAGTGTTGTCACTATCATCAATGAATTCAATACCGTAGTGTTGTCACTATCATCAATGAATTCAATACCGTAGTGTTGTCACTATCATCAATGAATTCAATACAGTAGTGTTGTCACTATCATCAATGAATTCAATACAGTAGTGTTGTCACTATCATCAATGAATTCAATACAGTAGTGTTGTCACTATCATCAATGGATTCAATACAGTAGTGTTGTCACTATCATCAATGGATTCAATACAGTAGTGTTGTCACTATCATCAATGAATTCAATACCGTAGTGTTGTCACTATCATCAATGAATTCAATACAGTAGTGTTGTCACTATCATCAATATTGCCTACTGTACAATATCCCCCTTCTCACCATAGCCTCTAGCCCCGCCTCCCGTTCCTCAGCCAACTTCTTCTCCATCGTCTCCTCAAGTGCCATCTTAGCCTAGCGATAAACAATCATCATCATGATCATAATAATGATGATAATCACCTCTAGTAAATTTGCCATAGTCCTCTTCACGAGCCCTCAACTTTTCCAATGCCTCTGCTAGAGATTTCTCAAGATCAGAGCATCTACAACAATGACATAACAAGGTAATGTAATACATTGGAGTTTCACAACAACAACAACAACCCCTTTTACATGGAGTGATCTAATATTCTGTGAAAAAGCCGATATTCAACGCGGTGAAATGCAGTAGTCGTGGAATATACTTATCACTATTGTTTTTCATATCACTAGGGTGGTGAAGCTTCGTTATCACCCATCCGTTCTGCAATACATTATCAGCTATCACCCTAGTCTAGACTGACGATACAAACTATGCCCTTTTCAACAGCTACTTCACGCCTACTATAAAAATA
>NW_003212687.1:0-1030 GCF_000006405.1 Perkinsus marinus ATCC 50983
TCTACAAGTGATACTTGGTTCCGGAACTGTAACCAGATAAATGTATATGCTGCACTTGAGCCAGTGCGGTGGATCTATGATTCGGATTCAAATTATCCAACACAGTTACCAATGATCCTTAAGTGATACTGGGTTCCGGAATCGCAACCAGATAAATGTATATGCTATGGTTGAGACACTGCGGTGGATCTATAACTCGGCTTCAGATAACCAAACACAATTACCGATACTCTACAAGTGATACTTGGTTCCGGAACTGTAACCAGATAGGTGTATATGCTGCACTTGAGCAAGTGTGGTGGATCTATCATTCGGATTCAAATTATCCAACACAGTTACCAATATTTCACAAGTGACGCCAAGTTCCGGAACTGTAACCAGATGAGTGTATACGCTGCACTTGAGCCAGTGCGGTGGCTCTAGGGCTCGGCTTTAGATTACCAAACACAATTACCGAGATTCTGCGAGTGATACTAGGTTCCGGAATCGCAACCAGATAAATGTATATGCTATAGTTGAGACACAGCAGTGGGTCTATAACTCGGCTTCAGATAACCAAACACAATCACCGATACTCTACAAGTGATACTTGGTTCCGGAACTGTAACCAGATAAATGTATATGCTATACTTGAGACACTGCGGTGGATCTATAACTCGGCTTCAGATAACCAAACACAATTACCGATACTCTACAAGTGATACTTGGTTCCGGAACTGTAACCAGATAAGTGTATATGCTGCACTTTAGCCAGTGTGGTGGATCTATGATTCGGATTCAAGTTATCCAACACAGTTACCAGTATTCCACAAGTGATGCTAAGTTCCGGAACTGTAACCAGATGAGTGTATATGCTATAGTTGAGACACTGCGGTGGATCTATAACTCGGCTTCAGATAACCAAACACAATTACCGATACTCTACAAGTGATACTTGGGTTCCGGAACTATAATCAGATAAGTGTATATGCTGCACTTGAGCAAGTGTGGTGGATCTATGATTCGGATTCAAATTATCCAACACAGTTAC
>NW_003209458.1:0-1924 GCF_000006405.1 Perkinsus marinus ATCC 50983
TGCGGAGGTGACTTTTGTTGTAAGAGGTGGGATCTGCGGCAGATCAAAGTGAGCAGTGCCATGCCATTATTCTTTGAGTTGAATGATATGGTTTCAGAAGGGACCTGTTCAACGTTATCTTGGACACACTTCGGCAATAAGGACGATTGTACTCTCTGACAAGCATGATGCAAAGTGAGAATCATGCACAGTTCCTTCATATACTTGACCATATTCAAGATACTTCCTTTCCGGTGCGGAGGACGGATGCATCCGTTTATGGATTATAGATGAAATGGAGATTATCCAAGATCAGATAGTATTCCCACGATTGAAGGTATCACGCTCATATTTTGTTATTGACAGCGCCATTTGGAGAGGGAACACAACCGCATCAATAAAGAACTGGACGCTATCAAGGAGGATCTGCAAAGCCCTGTTGAGATGTTGAAGAAAAAAGCCCAAGTATGAGGCAACTGAGTTGTTTCTTATTAGTTTGTCGAGTCTCTCTTTGTCTTTACTAGGCAACCAAGAAGCAAATATCCTCGAGGTTAGGAGTATGCCAGACTAAACTGAACTACATGAAGGATTGCGAAGCGGAGAGGAATGCTCTTGGATGTGTACAAGCGCAGTAAGCTCCTAATAGTTTGTTGTTGCTGATTTGAACTCCAATCAGCCTGAGCCTCGCGGGGACTCGTGGGGCGGTGTCGTCCATCTCTTGGCGAGAGCGAGATAGTCCTTCTAACTTCCAAGTTGTCTCTGCTGGCACCGATCAAAGCATCTACATCCACAATATCGATCTCCCTAAGGCTGACAAATTCGAGGTAGGAAAATGGTAAACATGCCCGAGTCCATGTAGTTCTTGTCTCAGAAATGGGCACCACGCAGTAGCCTTGTTCGACGATTCACTGACGACTCATTATGATCGTATTCCTGAGCATGCATGTATGTGTGTGTCACCTCGAGCAAGGTCTCAATACAAGGCTGTGTTGTTGCAGTAGAACTACGGAAAGGGGGCCGGTCGGCCAAATTGCAGATATTTCAGTACGCCAGGCAGAAAGAAAATTCGAAATTGTTGAATGGACATGCTTGATATACACCAAATTGGTCATCAAAATTTGGTTAACGGCACACGGCATCATCGAGATGAGTACACAAATGTAACCGAATGGTAAACCTTTGTCAGATATGACCTAACTTTTCCACGAAGAATGTCACAAACCACTGTTAACGGGCATGATCGTGCTGTTAGCTCGATGAATGAATAATACTCAGTGATAGCTAATAAATATTTCATACATGTGGGAGATTTACTTGATATGTGCACATGAGTGCAAAATGTGGCCCAACACTCTCCTGATCTGACGTGATTCGTTCGCATCGTACTAGTATCAAACTTGAACAATAAATTGGCTCTAGAAACGCAAACGTGTCACCAAAAACATTAGTGGCACCACCCATGGGCCAGACAGTGCATGTAACAATGATAGCATAGCAAGATCAAGTGGTACTGTGTCTTGTTTCCATGCAAGGATCTAGCCTGAGTACCTGTCTACACCAGGGAGAGCCACAAAACCGTGCATGGGATGCCAGCCTCCAGTTGAAGCATTATATGCTATCCATCCCTCGATCCCAATAGGTGGACCATCACCATTAGACATGCAATGATATGCAGAACGTACACCTGGGATATGCATACTGGCGCCCAGCTGCCAGACTTTCCCTGTGAAATACAAGGACATGGGCCCCTCCTTACGAGGCTCAGTCCTGATATAGTAGTTCTTACCATTGTGAGTACCCATTCGTTTATATATTCCCTCGAGGCCAGCTGGACAACCCCTAATGGTAAGGTAATCGACAGCAAGACCTGCGTCCTCCACTCCCAAGGTATTTGCTCCCGGATGCAGCTCATTATTCAGAGATGCTCTCTCACTAGCCCACTCAG
>NW_003200191.1:0-1430 GCF_000006405.1 Perkinsus marinus ATCC 50983
CTCTTGCTCTCTTGCTGTCTCTTGTGGTTGTCTGTGATCACTCACTAACATTCAGAAGCACTCAGTTGAACTGAGTGCTATTGAATGATAGTGAAACCAATAGAACCGACTCAGTACTCACACCCTCATCAAAATTATTCTTGCGCTCTATATTCTGTATACCGCCCAGACTGGGCGGTATTCAGACCCATTCATCCTTTTCACTGGGCGGCCCAGTGAAAAGGATGAATGGGTTTCACGGCGATCCTTGTCCCATACAGCACAATTATCTTGATCATTAATCTGTAAAGTTTCACTCACTATGGTTCGGAGTTCATCAAAAGGATTAGAACCATCAAGTCAAGTCAGTTCAATAGCACATCCAATTCGATAGCACATTCAATTCAATATCACATTCAATTCAATATCACATTCAATTCAATATCACATTCAATTCAATATCACATTCAATTCAATATCACATTCAATTCAATATCACATTCAATTCAATAGCACATTCAATTCAATATCACATTCAATTCAATAGCACATTCAATTCAATAGCACATTCAATTCAATAGCACATTCAATTCAATAGCACATTCAATTCAATAGCACATTCAATTCAATAGCACATTCAATTCAATAGCACATTCAATTCAATAGCACATTCAATTCAATAGCACATTCAATTCAATAGCACATTCAATTCAATAGCACATTCAATTCAATAGCACATTCAATTCAATAGCACATTCAATTCAATAGCACATTCAATTCAATAGCACATTCAATTCCACTGCCGAACATGTCCGGTCCCAAGGCGAAGAGGTATACAACAGATCCTTATAGAGAGTTCCACAAGAGATTGGTTACGGTAGCGACAGTATTAGGGTGGTCGGCGAACAGTTTATCGAGTGCTGGATTGACTTGGGCATTGCAAGCTCTTGATCCCAACTATGGGCGCCAAGGGACTCCTTTACCAAGGAGCAAAATTGACATCTTGAGACAGGAAATAGCGTCGGAAATTAGATCTGATAACGAGCTCCAAATCGCGAACGGTGCTGGGAGTCAGATATCAGCGATAGCGGTACAGTTTGACTCATGGACTCCGCCATCGTCTGGGGTACCCATGGTCGCGATGGCGATAACAGTTGCCGAGGCGGCAGACTGTGGATGGCCTGTCAAACTGGCCACCATACCTTGGTTATTCCGCAGCTTGCGGCCCAGCGAACGCGAAACGTCTGTGGAAGTGCATCAATTTCTTATGCAAGAGTTAGCAAAGTTGCGAGAAAGTAATCCACATTCACGGGCATGATTCGAGATTGACCTTTACGCGTTTTGCTTCAGATAATATCCTCCCCACCAGTGTCCTCACCGATAATGCAAATAATGTTAAAAAAGCTCGACAATTGACGGTTGAAGCCGTCGTCAGCCACGACCAGGAGGCT
>NW_003213138.1:0-2724 GCF_000006405.1 Perkinsus marinus ATCC 50983
CCTACTAGCTGGGAATTCCTCGCCCGGCCGGCCTATAGTTCTCCTTAGAGCAGTGGCAATACATATAGACCTATCCCACCTACGGCTTACGCTCGTCCAGCGGCCTCTTCTGCGTCGATGGTGTGAGGCCAGCTCAGAGGTCGCCACGAAAATGGCCCCGACGACTTCTTCGAGTAGATCGTCCGATACCATGCTCTTCACGGTCTGCTGTCCACGTCTAGAGGCCCCACTAAAGCGGCTGATGTCGCTACATGGTCGAGTTACCGCGAAACGAGTCATAGAGTGCCATAGACAGGGGTAGTAGGCCTTCCGCTTCCGCACTGTTTTCACAGTGCACTCGAATCAACGCTGGGCTGGGAAGTGACACCAATGGTCTCATGGTCGTGACACTCGAAATCGATTCTGAAGTTGATTTCCAGGCGAATAAATTTAGTTCCGGAATTAACGTTGAATTCCGACACAGAATGACTTGACAATCGGGCTCGCCCCTCTGTGGGAATGCGTTTTCAGACAAGGACTCGTCCTCAATCGGAATGGGCTGAGTGATAGGCATCTCTCGCAGAACTTCTGGGCGTTTTATAGGTGATGCACCCAACGCGGCGTTCATGAAGGCCAATGCTGATGCCAGCCTGACGTTGATCGGCCTCGCCATCCCCGTCTGTAATTCTCCCTTGCGTTCCACGAGGGGCCTCATATGGTCATAAACCGTCGGTCAGTTGGATGAGGCGGCATCCTGTAGGACTTGGACACGCTGAAGACGAGCAAGGACTGGTCGCCATCAGCCTTTTAACGCACTATCGGCCTTTAGCCGACTCCTGCGCTTCACTGGACTCCCTCAATACGAGAACGGTCCAGACGTGAAGTGCTTTACGTGAGTGCATAGTAGTAAGGTCGTGGTGTTGCGTATTGGCAACGGTGGATGATGATGAGTACCAGTAGTGATATAAAGCGATTCCTCTCGCACGCACACAATGAGGCGGAGCGATGCTGAGGAGGGAAATACAGCAAAGCGCAAAACGAGTCGGCGGGTGTCCATTGACTACGTCTGGTGAATTCGACCTTTACCTGACTTCATCACACATTCGTTCTTTTCTTACTCATTGTTTTCTTGGGGAGCTGTCGTTGAGCCTCTCGCGACCACTGGAGCCGGCGATTGTATGTTCAAGGGCGATAGGCCACTAGGCCCGTAACGCCCGGCACCAGCGACACACACACCTGCTGGGGACGGACACTCAGGTGAAATCTCATAGTATTAAGTTAGGGCTTGCAATGAAGAGACCGGGGCCCACTTTTACAAGGAGAATTGATTTCCATTTAAGAACTGAAAGGGAAAGTTCAGGGGGATTCTCAGTGTAGTTCTGTTCCGTACTGTTACTCAGCCATACGGGTCAAGTCGCTCCCTGCCACCACAGTGAAGGGCATGTAACCGTAGGTTGTGTTCTCTATCAACCTCGATGGGAAAATTTGGGACTGTCACTGAGAGGCTGGCTTTCTCAGTGCCATCGCCCTTGTGATTAGATATGATAGCTCGACATAAGTCAACCTATGAGGTTTTTTCGAGTGGAAACATAATTATACACGTTTGAAATGGTAGATTACACGAGTCCCAAGTGAAACGTTCATCAACCTTAACCTGTCAAACATATGCTGGCTCGACAAAAGTCAACCAACAAGGTTGATTTCCCAGTAGTTGCGCGCCTGTGTAAGTTGTTTGCGTAAGATACTTGTGCGCAGCGGGAAGATTTCTCATTCGACAAGGTGTCGCTGCTGCAGAGCTCCTCAGAAACCATAGCGCAGTACCGCGATCTGGCCCCTGGTCAGCTGTGGATTGTAGTAGAGGATTATTCTCCTATGGAGGGAAGACTTGTGAGTGGAGGTGAACCGTCGCACTGTCCTCTGTATTTTTCTGGTGCTCTGTCGATCGCTAGGTCTATGCGAAAGATCGTGTATATGGTAAGGGCGCATAGCGCACAGCGAAGATTTCAAAGATATCTCTTGTTGGTCTAGAATGCGGTCTAGGGTACGGTCATTGAGAAGGAGGCCGTATCGAGGAGGGCTGGATGCCAAGTCGGTGCTTGGTGAGAGTTGAAATTGCGACTCCACCCTCGAGGGTTATTTCTTCTATGGTGATCGTGTGAGGGGATGGGGCCACTTGGGGCGGTGAGGCTTTGAAAAATACCTAAATGTTCAAGTAGGACCGAGCGGAGAACTTGAAGACCAGTGGCACAGAGCGATTAGCCAATATAATGTTCCGGGGGGAAGGGGGGTAGAGGCGGGTAGAAGGTCTACCAGAGAGCTTAGCAGTGGACGAGAAGGGTGATACTTCATTTACCACTCCAGCGGAATTCAACAGCGATTGCATGTACCACGGCACATGTTGCTCCGTAGTGGCCTCTCAGGTTGTCATAGTGTGTCTGAGTTGTTGTGAATGGAAGGGATAGTTGGCGGAGCGAAGCTGTCTTTTTCAGTGTGTGTTTTGATGTTGGTGTGCAACGAGCGGCAGTCCCCTACCTGTTCCTCGGTAGCATCTGTATACCTCCCATACAAGGAGGAAGCTGCTATGGTCATACAGCGGTTCATGAGGGACCGGTGGCGCTCGAGGCCTGGTAGGGTGGGAAACCCGTAGTGGATTGTACTGCTCTTCAGCCCGTCCTCCGTGGTGGAGTCATACGGCTCACTGTCTTGAGGCATACCGTTGTCAGACGACAGCATGCGACTGTGATA
>NW_003203030.1:0-1161 GCF_000006405.1 Perkinsus marinus ATCC 50983
CCGAAACCCGAAACCCGAAACCCGAAACCCGAAACCCGAAACCCGAAACCCGAAACCCGAAACCCGAAACCCGAAACCCGAAACCCGAAACCCGAAACCCGAAACCCGAAACCCGAAACCCGAAACCCGAAACCCGAAACCCGAAACCCGAAACCCGAAACCCGAAACCCGAAACCCGAAACCCGAAACCCGAACCCGAAACCCTACCCTAGATTAATTTAACTTTTTTAAACTCTCATGGGGCCAGGCCCATGGCTCCAGTATGGCCAGGCCCATGGCCCCAGTAGGGCCAGGCCCATGGCCCCAGTAGGGCCATGGCCCTGGGGCCATGACCCTGGCACTCAACAACAGTAGTATCAGGTCCTATCATGACCAACAGTAGCTGCACTGTAGTATCCACGTGTGATGCTCGACAGCAACATCTTCTACCGTATAGCTCAGCAGGTTATGTGACTATGCCGACAATCGATGCATCCAGGTACGATTCGCGGATACGCTAATTTTTAAACTCAATAATCCCATTGGCCCTGACTGGCTTGACCCTCGAGTAAGCCCATGGCCCCCTGACCCCCTGGTCAATGTTGCTAACGACTTACGTTAGCCTACATTAGCAGACGAGGCAGCTTTACATAAGCTATGCCACGGTACATTCCCCTCCCCAACATTGTCCGCGGGGGGCAGGGGCACGGGGAGGGCCAGGGAGGAGCCGGGAAGGGTCAGAGGTGAGGACGTAGGGCGTGGGAGGGGCCGTGGGACTTCAAGGCTCATTTGCGCAGCGAATGGTATATACACCGGGACTTGCGTATTTTCTCTACGTCCCTTCTTGAGGGCCGTCACTCGGCTCGGATGATCTCGTCATCGCAATCGCACTAAGCCACTTAAGGGACTTGCTTATAATTTACCAATGAATCTGCCTGTGAGCGCGTGTGCGAAGTTCAACGAAATTTGGGGGTGACGCGCTCCGTAAAGAATGACATTACCAATCATTATCAAATTCAATAAATCTAGCGTAACCAGGTCACCAATCACCTCATGCACGTCGTTGATGAGAAAGCGCATACTTTTACTCTCCAGTGAGACTGTCAGTTAGGTTAGTTGGTGAATAAGATTTTCATCCGTGCGGTTCTCGGTTCGATCTACCCTAGATTAATTTAACTTTTT
>NW_003205858.1:0-1225 GCF_000006405.1 Perkinsus marinus ATCC 50983
CGGCACGCCGAGAGGAAAAAAAGAATACAAGGTAAAGCCTCCGCATGTACTTGAATCTAGTCGTCAACTAAATTCACGTTTGTAATTTTGTATCAGGCACTTATGCTCCAAGTCGTTCTTCGAACATGAATTCTTCCTCTGATATATGACGTAGTCCGAGCGTGGTTGCAGTCCAAGTTAGACTGTCTAACCGTTAGATCACCGCGGTTCTCGCTTGCTCTCGACCATCGACCACTAATGATGCAGCTACAGAGCAATATTTTGAAATGTAATATCTTGTTGGAGGCTGAGCCAGTGGCTCCTCGGTGTCATCTTGTATATCATGTCCCTCAGGCTCTCAAAAAAGTGGCCTTCTAAAACCAAATTTGAGGGTGTTGTGTTGAGGACAGGATTTTAGGGGGTACTGTTCTTCCTGAGTATCATCACGATATGCTCGTGGCCTCTCATCCGGACCCCATTTGTCCTCCCTCTCTCTCTTCCCCTCTCCCTCTCCCTCCCTTTCTCCCCTCTCTTTTCCCTTTCCCCTCTTCCCCCCTCCATTTCTTGATTTTTCCCCCCAGCCTAGTTCAGCTGGATAGAATGTCTGCCTACGGAGCAGATGGTCGTAGGTTCGAATCCTGAATCGGGTATAAATTAATCTCACTTCCTCCATCCATCCTACGTCAACGGAATCGAGCATTCGATGTGAAGCTCCACCTACTTTGCACAAGACGCTGAAGGCAAGCACGTGAGATAGTGGTGCGCACCAACGGCTGTACCTGAGCAATCCGAATTCCGCTCACGTATCCTGAATCGGCCACTCGATGTGAAGCTCCACCTAGTTTACACAAGATGCTGAAGGCAAGCACATGAGATAGTGGTGCGCACCAACGGCTGTACCTGAGCAATCCGAATTCCGCTCACGTATCCTGACGGATTGACCAATTACCGCCTAAACCATTTCGGAAGAGTATTCAACTTGAATATCAATCAAAGTTGCTAGCTTCATCGCCCGATTAGTTCAGCTGGATAGAATGTCTGCCTACGGAGCAGATGGTCGTAGGCTCGAATCCTGCATCGGGTATACATTAATCTCACTTCCTCTTCATCCATCCTACTTCAATAAAATCGGGCATTCGATGTGAAGCTCCAACTAGTTTACACAAGATGCTGAAGGCAAGCACGTGAGATAGTGGTGCGCACCAACGGCTGTACCTGAGCAATCCAAATTCCGCTCACGTATCCT
>NW_003202664.1:0-2101 GCF_000006405.1 Perkinsus marinus ATCC 50983
TAGAGCGATGGACATGCAATCGCGATAGAGGAACATACGGGAATGTATCCGAGTGTCTCATCATTTCAAAACTTCAAATCCAAGTCAGGTGTCGTTATATGTGACAACTCAGCCCCACCATTCATAGGAACCATTCGACGGATCATTCGGCTACCGGTGCCGTGAGATATGCTACCGGGTGGTCCAAAGAGAAGTATGCCTCTTGGTGGTCTTGTCAAAGGGGAAGTGAAAAGCTGCGGGAACTTCTGTGGCATTATCAGTACTTCGGTGATTGTTTGTTTTGCGAACTTCAAACCTGCCAGTGGTAGACTCATCATCTGCGGGTGATCGGAAGAGCTCACCAGCAATATCCTCATCTCGAATGATGTTGGCTTCAGAAGGGCTCACTCGCAGGGCCTCGATCGCCTCCACCATCTCAGGTTGCAAATGGTCCAGGGATGAGCCTGATATGCCAACCACATCACCCCTACGGAAGTCTAGTTACCAACCTCTCATGCTGCCCTCATCAGTGTTACCCTCTCCTGATTTCGACCTAATCAACCGTGTAGACTCGAAGAGCTTCCTCCTCTCGATGTTTAGCAGTTTACCCCTTATTCAGCTGTCCACCACCACCATGAGCTCTCCCTGTAATCACCCTCGACAATATACTATCAGTAGCTTCTCCTTCTCTAGCCAATGACTTAGTCATATTCGATTCCTCGCTTACCACCGTCTCCCACTGCTGCCGTTTTGCACGAAGAGCCTCGCTCCTGGTGAGATGAAGCTCGGTAATAAGGGTTTCGCAGATATCATCAATATCGATATCTTCAGTCGAAGGCTCCCTCGTCACCGACACCTGTAGAGAGGATCTCTGAAACGACTATTCGACTGGCGGCTTGCTCTACACAATCCCCGTGGGAAATCACAGCAGCATGAGTATCTCACAATTCGCTGCCACAAGAGCTTCTCCTGTTCAGCACGATCGCTCAAGGGGGTATTCTGGTCTATCCATCGACGCTTCATGACCCCTCTCAGATACTCAAGGTCAGCCGTAGACGCACACTGCGGCATACCTCCATACTCCAGCAAAGTGAGAGCCGACTGAGAGCGTATGCATCATGGTTGTAGCCGGTAGTTACTGCTTCCCTTACCTCAATGCACTTCCTCGTTGCTGATGCATCAGCCTCCCTACTCTGTTGACTACATGTATCATGGTCTCGCAAATAAGTAAGTAGGGATGACAACACGTCAACGGGATTGGTGGACATGAGAAAATGGACCCTTACAACCGCATAGGTTGTAGTAGGTTATTCTAGTGTGAACTGACGACATCGTTGCTGGGCCAGGTATCTCGGAAAGGGGCTCCACTCAACCGATTTGCGAGTATTACGAAGCTGTGAGTTTGGAGGATTGACAACCAAAAAACCAAGTCGACCAGCATTGAAATCGATTTATGCACAGCCTCAAACGACACTATGTTACTTCTTATTAATGCATCATTCACATGAAGAGCATAACCCTTCATAACGGCTTGTTCTAGGCCAGAATAACTCAATTAAAAATAACAGTGTGCGGCGTTACACCACGTGGTCGCTCTCACCACCCGCGACCTTCGACGACGATCGACCATAATCATCCAAAGGCTCACACTTGGTTAGGACCTGAACACATCTGAATAGAGGTGGAGCCACCATGAGGCCAGATACATCTCCGAATGCTTCGAAGAGTAGACCAGCAGGCATGGCGAAGAGAGCCACTCCTAGTAGAGATACTACTACACAGAGGCACTTGCCTGATGGGGAGAAGTCTACCATACTCCATTCACCTGAATAATACGAGGTGCATCCAGCTCTATGCAGGACCGATTACCGCCTAAGAATACAGCTGTGTAATACATGCTAGAGGGTATTGAATCGAAAGGAGATGTGCCACTGATAGAGGAGGAATTCTCAAACTCATAGAAGAGGCAGGAGGCGAATAACCAGACCTGAACAGTAGGCGAGGTGAGATACGCTTGACTGGACTCCCTCTGAGGAGAAGGAGCTCACCACAGCTGCGATGACGCCGGTCGAGAGGACGGTGTCCCTACATTCGGACCATACCACTGACAGCTGCCGCCATG
>NW_003215896.1:0-2067 GCF_000006405.1 Perkinsus marinus ATCC 50983
CTATCATCACGTACCTGCCCCCAGATGACATTCAGTTCAACATTACCCAACCAGTTAATATCTCTGTCACACTGCATCGCGCATAAGTTGCAACGCGTTGCGTCTCTGACTATGCGCCTCGAACGTATGGTGTGTCTGGGGATTTAGCTACTCGACTGCTGAAAGCAGGTTGATAGATCTCTTTAGCGATCAATCTTGGTAGCACTTTTTAAGACCTTATCGTTATTTTTCGTATTTTTTGCGATCGATGGATACGTATGCCCTTCTTTGAGTTCGCCAACGCAATAAAGCCTATTCATTAGGCCCTTGAGCACGCGGTTAACGCACGTGTATTGTGGAGTACAAGGGGTTGAGCACTATCATTCAAGTATCTCACGGTTCGAAGTTGTGTTTGGTTCAGAGCTTAGAGTAGCCAGAGGGATATACGACAGGCGCACCCCCACTTTATTTGATAGCAGCCAGTCAGTAAGTCGATCAGTTGGTACTGCTTTGGAACCGAACCTGATCGCAGATGGTCTTACTCACCCTCATTTCTTGGAAGTTTAATCACGAACATCAATTCACCTTGGTAATGGACTGGTTCGCCACATGGTCATGTTGACGGAACAGAGGTAATGATCGACAACTTGTCGATCATAGAAATTTGTGTACGACAAGCAGCAGGAATAAAAGACGGTTGAATTTCATCAGTGCTTTTAGATTTTCTCACCCAGTATCTCTCACATTAGAAGGACTTGATAAATGCGACTTACCAAGTGTGCCACGGTGAGGATGCGCTCGATCTTATCGAGTCGAGGACACCGTCATTGATGGATGGCCTTCCATACGCAAGAGGGTATGGAAGCATTCATCGCTTCGCTCCATCGACGATGGACCATCGCCATTCTTCCTTCTTTCTGACTTTCACCCTCATCTGACGAACCGTGTAAGACTCCGGAACTCCTACCCTCGTTATGTTCCTGATTCCGGGGGATCTCCGAGGACCCACTTGTAACGCTTAATCGACTATTCGTCATGCATGCCCGTTATCTATGACGCCTAACCGAGTTTTCGTCATGGTCGTTCGTTAAATATGACGCCGGAGTTATGATGTTAGTGAGAAGCAGGTCCTTGATGCACTCAGGAGTGTGAGATTCATCAAGCCTCCGATTGTGTAGGGTGTCTTCTTGTTGTGTGGAACATACTTTAGCTCGACGCTAGTACGCTAGAGGAGTTATTAGAGTGTACGGTATTGGATAAGTTATAATCTACCAACACTGTGTGTGTTGAGTTGTCCTTCGAGTGACTTCTTGGCTCGGTGATTTCCTCTACAAGGAGTATTTTGAAGCTTTCTGGAGCATCCCCTGTGTCTGTTCGCCTATTTCGTGACCGTAATCGTCCTGGTCGTAATCGCGGTACTGGTATCCTGGAGTTTCGTGACCCGTCTAGTGCTACTTGTGCTCTATGTACTATAAATGGAAAGGCTAACAGCCTTAGGCTGTTCTAGGTAGAACATTGCGAGTTCGTCGTGATGTCCCTGCTGCTAAGAGGAGACGCGTGGATTCGGGTCAAAACAGTGGTGTTGCTGCTCAGGATCCATCGGTACCATCAACTTCTTCTGAAGTATCTACCCCCCTACTATGCTCACGATGCCAGGGGATACCAGTTTGCTACAAGACGTGGTATCGCCAAATGCTGAGGACTCTCGAACTCCTGCGATTTTACCTACTAGTGTATGTTTAACTGACGATCCACCCAAACAGGTGAATGCGGTATCATCATCATCGGAAAGTCATTCTATGAAAAATGATGATTCTGAGAAAGTTGCTGAGATTCATCTTGATCAGCTCGCTAGAACGGCTAATCTTGGTCGACAGTCTACGGGTATGTTGACGGATATCTTAGCAGTGCGCAACTGCCAGATGGATCATCACATTCACTTCGGTGGCTACTAGATAGCGGTGCTGTCGAGCATTTGGTTTCTGCTAGTTACATTATGTGTCGGATGGTGATGGGTGTAATCGGTCGCGAGTACCTTTGCCCTGGCTTTCCTCAGAGAGACCATCTTCTACGGATCACGGGCTCGGT
>NW_003201677.1:0-1014 GCF_000006405.1 Perkinsus marinus ATCC 50983
CCGAACGCGACTCGCACGAACCCAGCCGCAAGTGCATCAGTGGATGCTCGAGGCCTCGAAACGGCGTAGTCGAATGGACTCACATGTCCTTCGTGGTGTATGTCCATCATGACTGCATCCGAAATGACCGCCATGTACGCCATGTAACCACTGATGAGCGCGGACGATGCAGCCCCGACAACGTGAACCAGCTGTCATTGAACCCATCGAGCTGACCATTGGCACTGAGTCTCTGTTACCAGAGCCATCTTCGATACCACACCAACAGCGACTCGATCGTTATATGTAACTTTAAAGACGTTCCTCGCGGCCGCCAGGAAGGATTTTGAGCTGAAGGCCACATCAACATACCTGGAGAGACGCTGTATCAACCGTGGGGAGCAGGCCACCCACAGGGCAACTTACGCATCTTCACTGACGGAACTGAACAGCTTCCGATAGACTTCCCCGCGACAAAACTGAGTTGAGGAGGCAGCACCAGGCGTAGTTCTCAACGCCGCTTCCATCAACTTGGAAAGAATCCTCAAAGGTCGGGTTAGCATTGTCAACAGCGACCCGAGAGCTATCGTGCTTGCATGATATCCCAGCCCGCTTACGAAGCCGTGAACTGTTGATAACCGAGGCACCTGACGTGGAAGTGCGAGAAGCTCGTCACGATATACTTCCACAAAAACTCCTAATGTGACCAACGCATCGATGACATTCAGCAGATTCGAGCAGACATCAGCTCGAGCGTCCTCACCTGACGACCGCCACATATCTCTTTCGGCGCAAAGTAATAGAGAATAGTAGCGTAACTGACTGCAAAGTGAGTCAGTGCCCATAGAAACTCCCCTATACATATCGATGAGCCCAACCAATAGACAATCATGAATCTGACACTTATGCTATCAACAACGAGATAATCGTCAAATACCTCTCTATAGTAGAATACTCGAAGGTTCGAGTGACATCAGCAATTTGGTGACCGTTAATGACAGCCTGCTCAGTTGTGATTGACCCGCTCGTGATAAG
>NW_003206301.1:0-1019 GCF_000006405.1 Perkinsus marinus ATCC 50983
TTGATTTATGCAGTTAGTGTGTGTGCCACTTTAGCTTAGTGGCAGAGCGTCTGCTTTGTAAGCAGAAGGTCGTCAGTTCGATCCTGGCAAGTGGCTTATAACACCATAAATATCTGATCTGGTACGAGAAGCAGGAGCAGGTTTGCTCACTCCGCAAAGGATACAGAAAGATTAATAATTTATGTACTCATTCTATGTGCCACTTTAGCTTAGTGGCAGAGCGTCTGCTTTGTAAGCAGAAGGTCGTCAGTTCGATCCTGGCAAGTGGCTTATAACACCATAAATATCTGGTCTGGTACGAGAAGCAGGAGCAGGTTTGCTCACTCCGCAAAGGATACAGAAAGATTATTGATTTATGTACTTATTCTGCGCGCCACTTTAGCTTAGTGGCAGAGCGTCTGCTTTGTAAGCAGAAGGTCGTCAGTTCAATCCTGGCAAGTGGCTTACAGCAGCATTAGGCTCTAGTCGGGTATGAGGAGCAGGAGCAGGTTTGCTCACTCCGCAAAGGATACAGGAAGATTATTGATTTATGCAGCTATCTTGTGCGCCACTTTAGCTTAGTGGCAGAGCGTCTGCTTTGTAAGCAGAAGGTCGTCAGTTCGATCCTGGCAAGTGGCTTATAACACCATAAATATCTGGTCTGGTACGAGAAGCAGGAGCAGGTTTGCTCACTCCGCAAAGGACACAGGAAGATTAATAATTTATGTATTCATTCTATGTGCCATTTTAGCTTAGTGGCAGAGCGTCTGCTTTGTAAGCAGAAGGTCGTCAGTTCGATCCTGGCAAGTGGCTTATAACACCATAAATATCTGGTCTGGTACGAGAAGCAGGAGCAGGTTTGCTCACTCCGCAAAGGATACAGAAAGATTATAGATTTATGTACTTAATCTGAGCGTCACTTTAGCTTAGTGGTAGAGCGTCTGCTTCGTAAGCAGAATGTCGTCAGTTCAATCCTGGCCAGTGGCTTACAGCAGCATTACGCTCTAGTCTGGTATGAGAGCAGAGCAGTTTGCTCACTC
>NW_003210061.1:0-1104 GCF_000006405.1 Perkinsus marinus ATCC 50983
AATTTTCTAGGAGAGCCTTCTTGAAGATTTTGAAATGCCCATTATTACAAGACTAGAATGCCGGCGATAAGCACATTAGTGTTGGTGTCCAACACGCTGTGGAAGAAGTCGCTGACGTATCTACCCAAAGCTCTACGAACAGCAGCAACAACCCCACCACCACTGCACTTACAATGACTGCAGCTGATTCTTCCTGTCAATTCTCATAGTACCAGTGCTCTGTTTCATTGGTCGCTCACGATTCAGCAATCGGAACACAGGTCGGGGGCGACGACTCTTTGACGGCGCCTAGCCAAGGACCATGGCCGATCGAACAAACTGGAGGGCCTTACAGAATTATACTTCCTCTCGAAAGATATATCACTGTCATCGTCCTCGTACGCAGCATTACTATCATCACCAGAACTGAGAAGATATCAAATCCAGAGGGCGCAGGTTCGATCCCCGGTTAGGACTCACTCGAAGATCTCCAGACCAGGCCGAGTGACCATACCCGGTTTGCTATGGAAGGTGTAGTCGTTTAGACTCTTCAATGTCATCTGATTCAAAGTCGCCCACTCAGCTGGTAACCTGAGGTCAGCGAAGACCTTCACGGCAGCATGAATGTTTCCCCCTTAATGTCCACCGCAGTCTTTCCGTGTCTACTATCGAGCTCCACCCATTGTGTTCTATTTTCCGAATCGAACACTACTACTACCACTACTACTACTACTACTACTATCAAAAGGCCATAAGCATCCCCCATACTCACCCATGAACATTGAAGTCATTTATCGGCAATTCGTCCTCCGCCGCCGTCGGCTTATAGAAGCCTGATGGTCGCCTTCTAACACCTTCCATGAATGATCGTCTCCTCCTCGATAAGTCCCCAACACCGGGGCTCCTAGGGGTCAATCGAGCATCATTACCCTGGCGCCGATCACCAAGACTCGACACACCATTCCCCGGCAAGGCTGGCCTGATCAAATACCACTCCCATGTGAGCATCGTCTTCATCTACCTACACGAGCCCATGAGATACAGTGTCAGTGGTCCTAGCAGTCTGCCCTAGACCAGTATCGTCACCATCGTTAGGACTACCGCCAGACTTCCCACCATCCCACC
>NW_003208371.1:0-1064 GCF_000006405.1 Perkinsus marinus ATCC 50983
GGGGAGGGGCCCCGGGCGCGCCTTATTGTCCGAATGGTGGCTCACTGCAAAAAGGTACGACTGCGAAGCCGATTTCGCCAACGACGCATAACATCACCCTCAAACCGGTACCAATCGACTCCTCTCGCCGTCGTGAGTAACATTATGAAGAGCTTTTTCAAATATTATGCGCCGTTTAGGATTAATTAACGATTTTGTTCAATTTTAGTTATAGTAGGGTCGTTCAACAACCAGTCACAGTATCAACAGTGAGTTTAGTCTAGTAGGTCAAGGTGGTGGGTTATCCCTCGAGTGATCCAGGTTCGAATCCTGTTGAGTACTATTTTCGGGATCGGTCTCAGAACTCGGGGTAGGCTAGTGTCATGGTAGTCTAAGTGATCAATGCTACAGTAGTGAGGTAGGACTATGTCCTCGAGGCTCGGGGGAGGCGGTAAGCCACTTCCAAGTCGATCCTGCAAGTTTGCAAGTTTAGTGACCTTATCACACACTTGAATATTTCAAGGAAGGTTTGGGGTAGTGGTTATTGTGTTAGGTTATCATACTGGTGACTCAGGTTCAAATCCCGGTAAAACAAATCTTTTATTTATGCTGGTACTTACCATCAGGTTGCGGACTTCAGTAGTTCAGTCCTGTGTAGTGTAATAGGGAATGCTGACTCCCGAAAAACAGCGATTTTTCGTCATAGGTCGTGGCGTAGTAGTTATACCTCAATTTCCTTACCTGCATGGTTACAAGCTCGGGTCTTTGCAGGTCCGTGCGGGGTCCCCACTCTAGTGGGGCGCACGGGCCGATCAGAAATTCAACGTTACGAGGCTCTACGCTCTTCAAATGGCGCGCGCCAGCGCAAACGATAACCTAACTCGGCTCTACTCTATTTAGAGTGAGCCGGACAAGCAGTACAATGAACAACGCGCAACCATCGAGCACACAGTGATCGATGGTTGCGAGCCTAGTACCAGCTCAATAGTGAGCTGGTAGTACGCTTATTGACCCACCACTACCAGCAGCATATCATACTTCCTCTCTCCCGGACTAGCATGGTGCCAACGCAGTGCACCGATCAG
>NW_003204131.1:0-11250 GCF_000006405.1 Perkinsus marinus ATCC 50983
CAGTTCGGTCAACGCAGTCGTATCTGAAGGGTGAGAGTGATAAAGATATTGTTTCTCCCACGAGCGGTTGGTTTTGAGGGATACGCACCTCGACCAAGAAACTTTTGACGTATGGACGACTCTTTCTCGTCTCGGCGGCGCTCCATCTCGGCTACAAGATCGACAACACGAGGAAAGGGACCAACACTGCCGATTCTTATTGAAATAGGCTTGCTGTCGTATGAAAATGCTATAGAAACCATGCACAAATTGGAAGACACGAAAAGTATAGATCTTACATTTTTTAGGCTTTGTCGCTTCAAGAGATCTACGTATTTCTTGAAACATTTCGGCCTCGCGTTTTGCTCGTCGTGCCTCTAACTCGTCAATTCTCTGTTTGATCCTTCCGATGTCAGTAGTTGTGGGTGGCAATAGCCTCACAGTAAACGGATGGTATGAGAAGTTCTCAACAAGAGATGTGTTTTGCTTCAACGAGGACAATTCATTTGTCTCAAATTCGCGACGGGTGGCTTCGAGTCGCTCAATCTAAGTAGGGAAGAATCGGCTCGTTGACGACATCAAATTCCACGCCGAGACTTCACTTCTCCTCGGATTTGTGGAAATGGGTCTTCAGGTGGAACAAGAAGCACTTCAGTTGAGTGGCCATTTGAATGCATCTCGTAGCTTGGTGCAGCAGACACCACAGTTGCCGCTGCAAGTGAAGCATAGATATTCATGGTGTTCAAATGTACCTAACACACATCATGAATAGAAGGGAAGAACCACAGCGATCGACAACATTTTGGACGAACACAAGAAGAAATGAAATCGATTGCGTAAATTGCAGTCTGCAATTTGCAATTTGCAGAGCATCCCGGATTAATTTATGCAAGATGCCTTTTTTGCATACCGAATTCGCACATGACGCGTGACTAATCTATTCCAAACAGAGATTGCTATTCCAAAACAACACTGCTCTCAGCTGCTAGTAGGCCCCCTAGTGGCAGCTGCTACGCAGCTGCTTCCAGCTGCTGCGTAGCTGCTAGGAAGCTGGTGCTTCAAGTTGCTTTCAGTTGCTATGCAGGTACCTCCAGTTGCTATGCAGCTGCTTCGAGTTGCTTCACAGCTGCTCGTGGCCGGATTCATCCGTCAATACACCAACATCTCTCCATTAGTTGAGCATGTATCAATGGATCCCTTTATTGCTCATTGCTGAGTACGGTCCTGTAGGAGCTAACTCTCTGGGGAGTGGTTCGCTTCTTCTCCGTCACAAAGGTCCTACCTACCAATTACTATTCAGCCTTAATACGTCAGTTTACAAAGTAGTGATGCTGCCCAAGTACGCTTTTTGCGGATTGATACTACGCGTAACGCGTTTCATTGAGCTAAGTTCCAGGAGCTTGACCACCCGAATTTTACTGGCAACGAACTATGCTTCGCAGTACGTGTAGCCTGAGTAAAGCAGAATCTTCACATTGTAGTGGCGGTTCAGAATAACCCCAAAGTGTTACAACCACAACTGTGGGCCGCAATCGTTTTGGCTAACCGACGAGTTAGTCGAACTACGTCAGCCACACATTACGAATTAACAACGCGACTTGAACACAGCTAGAGAAACCGTAACAAGTTAGAAGCTAATGATTAGTTTCGCAGTTCCACAGTATGTTTTGTCACAATACTATTCACACAATGGACTTAACTCAATGGACCGGAAAATATCTAATAAACTTGAAAGGAAAATTAGTCAGAGCTTGAGCTCTGCCCTGGGGCTGGAGCGTGAGTTGTTGTGTAAAGGCCACGTTCTCCGTCTTTATGCACTTCTATACGAATGTATTTAGATTTCGGATTATTAACCAGGCGATTGTCGGAGATTGATATTGTTGTACTTGTGTGAGCCTTCAGAGTGCCTTTGCAGAAGGGAGCGTGCTCGAGGTAAGCAGTAAAGGGTAGGTCTTCCTCTAGCGACGAGTACAGGGTTAAGGATCGAGCACGCTTCGTCGAACTATAACGGCCGTGCTCAACCTTTACCTTCGAAGTCCTGCTCGATCGTAAGGAAATGCGCTTCGCCGTGGCACCTGCTAATGAGGATGAGATTTTGCTTGTGGTAATACGGTGCTACTACTACTACTACTACTACTACCTGTATCCGTTGAACGAGCCTCTATTCCCTCATTCGATAACGATTCCCGAGCGTCGCGAGACGAACAAGCTGCCGATTCCTCGCTTTTTCTTTTCCCCTCCAATCCAATCTTCCTTCTTCCTGTTTTTGATGCCATTACCTGCAAATTTTCACAATAGATTCATGAATCTCGATCAAATAGTGATTGACACGGCCGCGAAGCGGCAAAATGATTACGGTCAATAAAGCTCTACTATCGACAGCGCATCATTTTACTGTACCTGTCGATAGTGCTCTTTCATGGTCGGTGGCTTATACGTTCCCTCATCGGGAATAGCTACTCGCGATTCGCAATCTGATTGATCGTCTCCGGTGAGAAGGTGGCTCTCGGTCGAGTCATCCTAAGAAGAAACTGGTGGTAACCTCAGTAAGAACATAGCTCAACACTTCGCATCGCCACAACATTAATGTTAGCACTTCGGCAGTAGCACATATGGTAAACACCTTTCTACCTCTGAATGATTCTCCTTCCAATCCGAATGTGAAGATCTACCGTCGGTATTTCGTCTAGGCGAGGTTGTATCAAATTGGTTCAAGGCCTGATAATCATATCACGAGGATGATAGGTGGGAAATACAGTATAATTACTGCCAAATACTCCATAAGTTATTAATCACACTATATAATTACTGCCAGAGCGTGATCATTTTTATGATATACCTGCAACCTTGCTTCTAAATCCGCCACTTGTTTATCTTTCGCCACAGCGCTTTTTTCTAATTCCACAACGTCGTCCATCAAGTTGCAGCTGTGCATACGTTCTCCGTTTGCCTGAGAAAAATGTAATGTAATCAACATAATCAACCACCAACTTATTAAATCAACTTACTTCTTCCCAATGCAACTTGATTTCTTCGTCTAATTCGGTAACCCGTGATTGAAGCTCTGAGACCTAAAGGGAAGAAAAGAGAGGCTCAATTTTAGTTCATCATTGAGGACTTCACCAGGGACTCCCTAGTTTACCAGGGTAACTTTTACCAGTGGTGAAGTTCAAACTCGAAAACCCGAACTCCGAGTTAGAATTCATATACTACCTTAGACTCTGCATCGTCCGCTCGCCCTTTTTCCTTCGATAGTTGTTGCCGAAGAGAGCATATTCTCTTACGCTGAAAAACAGTTATCACACAAATTGTACAATACAATATACAACGCATATATATTGCTAGGCAACCCAGATGGGACTCCCGACTAGTTCAGGGTCGTTACAGAATACCCACAAGTATCATTACCAATATCGCGCATTCGAGATTATCCTTCTTCACCTTGAGCAAAAGCTTTCTATTTCTCCTATGGCTCTTTTCTAAAGCCAATTTAGATGTCTGCAGCTGTACTGAGAGCTCACTGTTCGCTTTGCCCTGAAATAATTTCTATCTCGATCCCCGAAATCCGCAGTTGAGCTTGTCAACCTTGCTTAGTTAACTTACCAGCCGCTTCAGCTGCTCCCTGCGTTGTTTACCTCGAGTATCTTTTGGCTCTCTTGGCTCTTCACCTGTTGCCATACCCGATAGAAATATGATGTTAAAATAGAGGCTACTTCAAAGAAGTTCTTTGAAAGAATGATCAAACTCTCAAAATGCAAAGCACTGCTCGGATACTGACTTAACACACCTCTTACGTCCGTTACTGAGCGGAGGAGTATCATACACTACTTAAGGAAGGGATATCATGTCTAATTCGGTTTAGCTTCATCCCGCCCCGTGAGCCACTTTCCGGGGCACCATTTTCAGCTTGAATCTCGCAGATCTTGACACATCTTGTATTTTCTTAGTGCGTATGTTCATGATCCGTTCATGGATCAGATCTCCTCTCGTATTCCATCAAGTAATACTCCACGGATCAAAATCCTATGATTTACTCAGGTAGTTAGGTGTCATATTGGGAGTTCTTAATCTCAGTCAGAGTCTCTGACGGTCATGATTCGTAACTTGTGTTCAGATCGTGGGGCAATCATTGTGGCGACTCACCACTGATGAGCTGTTGGGGGTCCTGATTGGAACTCGATGCGGGCATGAAGCACGGGATAATGGTTTTATTGAGGCAGAGAGTCAAGGCAAGATATACGGGCCTATATTGTGTGTCGAATGTACACTTTTCATGATCATTCATCGTAGTGGCTCGGTGTCTTCTATCCCATAGATAATCTCGCCGTACGAAAGTAGGACGGGTGTTATACCACCGACTACTAATAGTGTATCGAGTGATCTGTGCGGTGTGAAATTTAACCAGCTTCTATACTGTGTGTCGAATGTACACTTTTCATGATCATTCATCGTAGTGGCTCGGTGTCTTCTATCCCATAGATAATCTCGCCGTACGAAAGTAGGACGGGTGTTATACCACCGACTACTAATAGTGTGTCGAGTGATCTGTGTGGTGTGAAATTAAACCAGCTTCTATATTGTGTGTCGAATGTACATTTTTCATGATCATTCATGATAGTAGCTCGGTGTCTCTATCCCATAGATAGTCTCGCCATACGAAAGTAGGACGGGTGTTATACCACCGACTACTAATAGTATGTCGAGTGATCTGTGTGGTGTGAAATTAAACCAGCTTCTATATTGTGTGTCGAATGTACATTTTTCATGATCATTCATGATAGTGGCTCGGTGTCTTCTATCCCATAGATAATCTCGCCGTACGAAAGTAGGACGGGTGTTATACCACCGACTACTAATAGTGTGTCGAGTGATCTGTGCGGTGTGAAATTAAACCAGCTTCTATATTGTGTGTTGAATGTACACTTTTCATGATCATTCATGATAGTGGCTCGGTGTCTTCTATCCCATAGATAATCTCGCCGTACGAAAGTAGGACGGGTGTTATACCACCGACTACTAATAGTGTGTCGAGTGATCTGTGCGGTGTGAAATTAAACCAGCTTCTATATTGTGTGTCGAATGTACATTTTTCATGATCATTCATGATAGTAGCTCGGTGTCTTCTGTCCCATAGATAATCTCGCCGTACGAAAGTAGGACGGGTGTTATACCACCGACTACTAATAGTGTGTCGAGTGATCTGTGTGGTGTGAAATTAAACCAGCTTCTATATTGTGTGTCGAATGTACATTTTTCATGATCATTCATGATAGTAGCTCGGTGTCTCTATCCCATAGATAGTCTCGCCATACGAAAGTAGGACGGGTGTTATACCACCGACTACTAATAGTATGTCGAGTGATCTGTGTGGTGTGAAATTAAACCAGCTTCTATATTGTGTGTCGAATGTACATTTTTCATGATCATTCATGATAGTAGCTCGGTGTCTTCTATCCCATAGATAGTCTCGCCATACGAAAGTAGGACGGGTGTTATACCACCGACTACTAATCGTGTGTCGAGCGATCTGTGCGGTGTGAAATTAAACCAGCTTCTATCATTCATGTTAAGTATGCACTTTTTCAAGCGTATGGAAGTGATCGTGTTAAGACGAGTAAATAGTAGAGGGACTTCGGCTAAAGAGTGAGTCTCTATCCTGACATATCGAATAATCCGTTGACATATAAGAGAATCTAACTTCGGCTTTGACTCTTTCTGTATCACCAATTATAAAGTAGAATACCGATATATGCAAACCAAACTACAGGAAGAATTACTTCTTCGCTGGTGATCACTAGAGTATCACAGGTTTCGCGTGTCAGGTTGATGCTTTGTATAAACGTCTCAAACTCATTTTTTCGAAGGACGGCATTTCTGCGAATCTTGATTTTGAAATTTCTAGCCGGTGAATTTTCCTCAGGGAGTTTCAATCAAAATTAACAGTATACGCCATATACTATGCCATACGACGCATGGTATAACTCGTACGAAAGGCTCTTTAGGAGAGGGTCATTCATATATCCATAAGCATGATATGAAAGTATAAATGAAAAAGTAATAATGTTCTAAGTGAAGATGACCATTCCGTGATAGAATGTCGTACATATCCATGGTCATTCTCAAGTAGTATTTGAATCATGCCGGTGCCTCTTCCGTGGGTTTTCATCAATCGGTTCCGCATAACTGATGGTCGTAGCAATCCTTTTGACGAGGCGTTATCACGAATGCGCCTTGGGTTTCCTGTGGCGAATATATCTACCAGGCCAGAATATGGTGAAGCTCGGTATAGGTGCACACTCCACGAAGAGTGTAGTAAGCAGTATAAAATGATCCACCAGGGAGCTGATGTCTTAGTATACGAATATGGTGAGTCCTCGTGAGCCTTCGAAGGAGCTGCTAGCGAATAAACGCCTCACAGACTTATAGCATTAGTCAAAAACCAGTCATTTATTTGTTAGTAGATTATCATGAGATCTCTAGAGATATCTAGTATACATGATGTCTGATAATACATCAGCCATTTGGCTTAGCCTCTGGCTCAATCTACTCGGGAACTCTAAGGTATGCTGTTTCTTCGCAGGGAACCATGCTCAGCTGGTGATGCACAGAATACGCGCTAATCATCCCCGAGAGGTGACGGAACTAGTACTACGCGAGGCTCGGCAAGGGCTGACCGCAAGCACTATAGTCACTCATATCTCCTCCTCCTTTCCTCATTACAGAGGGTCGATAACCCGAGAGCAGGTAATGATAGCCGTCTTGTGGGAGATGGGGCTCCAGTATCAGGGTTTCTTCAGAGGGAACATTCGTGCCACCATCTCTACGGTGAAAATTGTTCTTATGTATGATACAAACACAGCTTTTCATATATCATTTACAGGACTATGAAATCTTGGCTAATAGCCATGCTCCAATATATATCATGCTACATTTCACGCCTACTGTAGGTGCAAAGTATCATCTCTTCCTTACACCGTCGTGGCAGGGGTGGTGCTCGGCATATCAGCGATTTTTATGCTCTTCAAAGTGCATTTGGTAGATTTCGCGCCACTGAGGCAATTCTGCAGCACATCAAGGATGGAAAAGAAGTGGATGAAGAAACTCTCTTCCTTGGAGGATATAGGGAAGAAGGGCATTACTCTTGTATTCTAACTGGGGCAAGTAAGTAGCTACTTGCTCTTCTTCTAAGATGCACGGTGCATCACGCACCCATGGGTAACTATTAATCAGTAATGGACATGATAGGTATGCTTTCATCTCTTGCTTGGTATCTGGAGGCAAAACGTGACGGGTTTGCAGTATATATGGATGCTCAGAATAAGATCATCCATGGAGATATGAAGCTCGCCTGGGTCGGTGCTTCGAGGTTATGGTAAGTCACAAGCTATGTGATGCCGTATGTTGACTGAGTTGCATTCACACTCAGGTTTGATACCAGGAGAAATCAGTATCGCCATACTTTTGTGCCGTTTTTGCTTGCCATAATTGATGAAGAATGCTTTTCCGTATACAATCGTTTGCTCAAAGAGCTAGACAAACTGGTGAGGTTCTTCACCAGCAATGAGCGGTGCCTCGAGGAAGTCGTAAATTGTTGTGTACATGATGCACACCAAGGTGCGATAAGAGCATGTAAAGCACAACTCCCCCGAGTTAGGAATGGTAGTAGCTTCACTTTCGCCTCATCAATGATGAGTTATCATTAGCTGTAGCGAATTTTATATTCTCAGCGAGGTGTTACTATCACCTATCGAAAAATATCAAGGATAATCGCTCGAAATTAGGCCAGGATGCAGCATTGGTAAGGCATTGAACGAACTCCATTCTTCTTCATCTGCAATTAACGGTGTTATATTATTCAAGGTGGAGCATCTCCAATACGCCTTACATGCAAGCCCAACTGACGACTTTCTCTTCCTTTTGATATGTTCCCTCATCGGAGAGGTCGAGGCAGATAATGCCACTGGGAGCAACTACCTCCGTAACACCTTAGACGTTGAGCGATATGGCTATCCCAACATCGCTCTCACAAGTAAAGGCTTAATAGGCACGCAGGTATCTTGAACGACGGAGCGTGGGGGATTTTGTATATTTTGCGCAGGTTTTGAACAACATCGTGGAAGCATTCCACCGAACCGTTTCACGCATGCTTGGTCGACAGCATGTGCCTATCTCAATCTTTGTAGAAAGGATCGTTGAGGTGAGATTCATGACACGCACTTCGTATCTCTCAAGTCATACTTCGTGCGTGCAACACCCTGATGCAACTAATCATGCAATTCGTATATCAGGTAATTCGTTCACTGAAGCACAGCAGTGCCCAGCATTTCGTTCGCAAGCCGAATACTATAGACATTATCGAGTATCAGCCGAGAACGATGGTTAAGGGTACAACAATCGCGCGGAATGATGCTCTAAGAGAGGTGAAAAAGCATCAGACTCAGTTAGTGAGAGGTTGAATTTAGCCATTGACATAGGTAATGACTTGTTTAATGGATTGCCCTCCGTAGGTAACGGAGTCTGTTGCGAATATAACACATGCAGTGAACCATAATGTTCGCTACTTCGTTGTTGAGACGGAGCGGGTGACTCCTCATTCGCTACCTCCAGCTCAAGATGAGGACATTGACGAATATATCAGAGGCTTGTTTCTTTCGCAATTCGATAGGGGTAGCAGCCGAATGTTTACATATACAATTATTTGCCATGCCCTATGCTTTAGGCACCCAGCTTTCTCTCGACGAGGTGATTAACAAGTTTTACAGATTTCACTTGATAACTGCGACGGCCGCCGGGGTAATCTGCAGTTGCAAGGAAGCGAGGGACTGGGGCTGCTGCGGGCACAGCTATGGAGTTGAGATTGTCTTAGGGTCTCAAGCACCGTAAGTTCATTTGTAGGAAACTCTTGCCTACGAATTTTCCAACGAGGAATATGATTCGTAGGCGAAGCGAATATTTGTAATAACTCACTACAGATACGCTCCAGAAGAGCAACAATTACATCGTCGCCGTCAAGGAAGACCTCGGACACATCGTCACCCAGCTGATGATAGATACCGGCATCGTAATAACTCTCAGAACAGAGGTACGCCAATTGGCAAAATACCTGTGGAATAAAGGTGTTAGCCCAATTTCATTTTATTGGAGTGAAAATTAGGATGGAATAATATTAATACGAAGGCGAATTCAATGTTATGTGTAAGATTTATGCCAAATTGTTTGTCACGTGCCAGATACCCCATCAGTAAGTGATGAAACTGTTTCAGACAACGAAGACCCGAGAATCTATATGAGCGTAGACAGCATCGATTTGGGAATTCATGATCGCTCATCAGAAGGAAGGACCTACAGTGAAATGCTCTCTGACAGCGAAAACGACCGAAGGCGAAATGTTGGAGAGGAATGCTGGCAAAGCATATCATCGGAGGGTTCGAGCAATGATTGGTTGCCAGATGATCATGCAGATTGATGTGCTAATCCACATGATCGTACTCGATGAGTGGAAGCGTGATGCATGACATCTATTGTATAGAAACCGGTCCGTACTACCCAAGGCATCTAACATATTTTAGGTAGGTATCATGCAATAGTGAGCCTGGCGTTACGTATGATACACAGGCAAGTATTTACTTAGTTTCAGACATAGTGAGCTGTTTGGTTAGTTAGAGTATCACAGCTACCTTGACTAGGAAGAAGGGGATCAGTGATATTGAGAAACATAGAATGCACCACTGCATAGCCACGAGCGTGGTATATCCGAAGCTTTTGCACCAAGGTGCAGAAAGAGACTCCTCTGAGGAGTCACGAACAGATTTAGATTTGTCAAATCAAAATTATTCGGCCAACGAGCGAAGATCAAATTGTACGAACAGACTGACTCGCCGACGCAGGCTGCGTCACGCAGCGAAGGTTCAATGAAAACTACACATGGTTTGAAGTTGCATTAATGATGATGTCACCGTAACATTGTCACGCTACCTGATGGTGTCAGTTCTCACCACGGTGCATCAGCGCTGCACGCTGTCAGCAGCGTGCAGCGCCCAGCGTCCGCTCGATTAGTGTTTGGTTTAGTAGAAACATTTTGTGATTGCAATTTGTGTTTGGAATAGAGTAGTTATGCCAATTTTCTGAGCAAGGCCTGAGGTGCGAGATCTCAAGGGGCAACCTTAGCTGAGGAAGTCACCCACCATTCTTCGGCACACATCGCCGCCCAAGATGCTTTATCTTGTATGGACATCGCGGTAAAGTTGATGGATCGGAGGCAGCTACCGCGCGTGTTGTGAGGAGCAATACACCCCTGGCTAACGGAGAAAGTCCATCCTTGTGGACAGCCGGAGAAATCTCTTGCGCAGCTATCCGAGCACGGCCTGAATCACGGTTATAGACCGGGGCTTCCGTCCTGTGAGGTACCAGTGGATAGCGCAATCGCGTGCAAGTCTTTGCTTCTCGGGAACACTCAATGGGTGGGTGAAAGAGGTGCATGAGCCAGTATGATCCGATGGTGGGACACAAACTTGCCCTTTGCTTTCCCAGTGCAAAGGGCACTGTAATATGACTGCTCAACATAGATGAGCAGTTCGATGTACCTCTCCTGAATATTCTCGCTTGCATAATCCATTGAAGAAGTGACTTGCTAGGCGATTCTCGATAGATGTTTCCACTGATTCCTTCGCAACCGTTATGTATATCTGAAACCGCAGCATTTCCATCATCTTTCGCACTGTAAAATCCGCGGTGTATGACCTTTTGCTACCAGGAAAGCGCACAAAACGTTGGCAAATACCATTCAGTTGTTGGAGTAAAAATAACTGGAATCTGCAGAAGCCAATCGCCTAGATAGAAGAAAATAGAACTGAGGTGGTAACTCAATGAGAAATCTTCCCGGCTCGGCATGCCAGTCACTATAGCACACGACGTTCTAACATCCCCCGGATGATTTTGCCTGAATCGTGGTGATGGCGATGTGGAATTTGTGTTGACCCCTACCTGTTTGAGCAACACGATTCATCAGGCGTCTCTCATCCTGGAGTAGATTTCGGAGCCTCAGAGAGGTCGAAGGATAGTTCTGTGGAACTTCGGACTCGACATGAACATCAATTGATGCCTCGGGTTCTCGTAACGGAGACCGTTTCTCCTCAGCTAGAGCAGTACGTTCAGATGATCGCCGGCCCTCAATGAAAACATTGATCCTCGGAGTGTTTGACAACTCGGTGAATCCATTCTTCCCAACAAAGTCAATGAGCTCCCTAGACTCTTTCCCTAAAGACAGAATGA
>NW_003203136.1:0-1440 GCF_000006405.1 Perkinsus marinus ATCC 50983
GAGAAACATCATCGCTCGCTCAGGTATTTCAGGAAATACTGCGAGTGTGATCATTTCCGCGTAGCGTATTATGTATCATAACAGTATGCACACCTATTCACGCGTTTGAGCTTCAACTATGATACACATCGTGGAGCTCATGACGACACGCACGGAATCGATGGCATTTCAAGACGCCTTTCTCACGTATCGAGCCGTATATCTTCTCACCCCGATCGACATAACAGCTCGTCAAATGGCAAAGTTTTCAATTTTTTAAAAGGAAATTCGACGCTCCTCATGTAATGGGTAACAATAGTAGAAGGAACTCACTGGAGTGTTCTGTAGCAGCCGTTCGAGTCTCTGGCCATGCATCAGATGGAAGCTGGAGCCAGCTATGCTCGAAAAGCTGAGATGAACCAACATCACCGCTGTGCATGACATAGAGTGTGCGTAGGTTTGATATGCTAAAGAGTGTGCGTTTTCAATTCCGGGATTAATGGCAGAGAACGACTTGTCGCTATCATAGTCTCGAAAGGTTATCATCGTATGCTCATAGCAATGGTTACATTGTTTAACCCGGAAAGTAACGCACATTTGCACATCACACCAACACGCACTATATGTCGATGATAAAATGACTTACCACGACCTCATGACGATTTGATTCTTCTCGTCGTAGTAGTTCTACTCCCAGTGGTGCACTCAAGCCGTCTTGTAACGAATACTGATTAACAGGGCCGTAGCAAGCCAGGCAGCGGTCTCCTAATTCGAGCTTACCATGCGAGATGGTAGTAATCCACTAGCCGGGGTCAAATGCTGTGATTGTTCTGCCACCGCTGATGCTCTCGTATCGATGTACTCAAACTGTGGCGCACGCAGACAGTTCTCCAATCTGAAGCTGGACGGTTAAACGCCTTCTAATGAGAGCATACCTCTGATGTGTGCAACTACATTCTTGGTTGAACAGGTTGTCCCCTGGAGAGACATCCGGACGGGCCTCGTATACCTAGGTGGCGTGAAAGCACTAGAAACGCCGTTATCAAGATCAATGCTAAGCTCAGATGGGGCATTTTCTCGGAATTTTCCCATTGTCGGTGACAATGCCAATGGCAGTGGGATAATGGTCCACCATATGAGTCGGTGACAATTTGTCACCAACACATATGGTGGACCATGTGAACATTTTCCCTTACTGCTCGAGACCAATTTTGGTGTGACGAATATCGAGTTGATAAAATACACTACACAGTTGACCACGCTAGGCTCAAGTTGAGAATGCAACTTTATTCTAAGATGGTTTTCAATATGGGGGGGAATATGCACATAGTCAATCACGCGTGTCGGCGAGAATATAGAAATTCTGGAACATTCCTGTTGGCTTCTGCCGCAATTCATATATATGAACTTCCGAGCTCCGCTGAGGAAAGGGAATCAATATTCCAACACTGGATAGTTTAC
>NW_003213811.1:0-992 GCF_000006405.1 Perkinsus marinus ATCC 50983
GACCATCTGGTTCTTCATGAGACCAGAAAGCAATACATTGTCATCACAGCCAGAGTGAGCGACACGTACTCATCGAGTTGCTCCACACGAATGCAAATTCTTAATGCCTGTCTTCATATAGAGAAAAAACGACTACATGATTGAACTATGTAGTCGTTTTTTTCCTCTAAAAGTTCATGACGATTCTACTAGGTACATCCAGGGGAGTCTGTCTCCTCCTATGCCTGTGAAGGTCTGATAAGGGAACTCCTATCAGACTCTGACCTAGCGCGGAAGCTCAGAGCTAAATACATCTTCAAAATTGTATCAAGTCCCGCTATCTGGCCAAGGCCTGAGGCGCTCGTTGTAGGTGCCTATGCTGAATCCAGACGGTGTTGTCCTTGGGAACTATCGCTCTAATCTCAGTGGCCGAGATCTCAATCGTGTTTGGAATCAGCCATGCAAGTTCCTGCATCCCACAATGTGAAAATCAGCTGTTCCTTTGCAACAGTCCGAGCTGGCTGGTACACTTCTCAGATACTTCACGAAAAAGGCTCTGAGCCGGTATACACCGCTAGCACTATTTGCCGACCTTCATGGCCACTCCAGGAAGCTTAATTGGTTCATATATGGATGCTTACCTCCTAGGAACCCCCGGATGCGAGCAAACATTCCGCCTTTCATTCCACCCCCGAGCATGAGAACTCGAGATGCTGTGATAACCCCTTTGATGGAGAGCTCGGAAAACTACGTGCTTAGGTGCTCTTGCCACTGCTGTTGTCTCGGCTGTCGCCAACCTTCAGTGCCAAGAATTGCTACTTCCAAATGCAGCCTCAGAAAGAGTCAACGGCGAGGATCACGATGTGAACAACTTAGTTGATCCGAAGTAGCTCGATACTGTGCTCAGCAGTTACAAGAGTCACTCTGCCGAGTGCTTGACGGTGAAATTTCCTTCTGTGGGTGCGAGGAGAAACAGTCACTATCAAAGACTATCTCATATTGGCCATGAAATT
>NW_003214530.1:0-1620 GCF_000006405.1 Perkinsus marinus ATCC 50983
AACCGAGTTAATGGAATGACAACTAACATGGATATCGTATAGGACGGACTGATAATAGGTGGACTATACGACTATGACGCGAGCACAATGAACGGAACATAGCGAATTGTGATCGTAAAAAGCGCTCGTCTTAATAATCGATAACGTTCAAGACGGATGGTATCAACAAGTGCCGCCCGGAACCGTACTGATTCCTCTCGCAGATAATGAACGCTCCACTGCAACAGGAACTCTGCCTGCTTTAGTCAAAGCGAAGCTATCACTCTCAACTTGGGAAAGACTCACTCGACGTCTATCCGGAGAAAAACCCGCTCCAGAAGTAAACTGGAATCGGCTACGGTTACGATCCGTATACAACGGCTTGAACTTACCCGAACAAAGGTCATGAACAATAATGTCAACCCAGGTAGGGCCAACAGCCAGAATTTTTGCCAGTACATAGATCGATGAAGCTGGATCAGCACCGACATTCACCACGATGAACTCATCCTTACGGAGACCACCAATAGACCCTGGTAACGAGTGTAGTGGTTGATCATCGAAGTTGATATCTTCCCGTCTCAGTGATATCTGAGATATAGGGACTCTCTTCACCTCCTCGTTGTCGTTGTCTAGATACTTTATCCAGCAAGTACGGAAGTTGGGATCTAGATAAGCGTAACCATGTAATTGAGGGGAGTCAGAGTCATAACCGGACGGTTGTAAACCAGAAGGAGGAGTACATACGACGGCTTCACGAATCTCCAAATTCTTCTTCCACGTAATTTTGGTACCTGGTTTTAGTAGCTCAGTAGCACCAGAGGTTTGTAGAATATTAGCATTAGCGCATGCTCGTTCGAACCGAAGGTAGCCCTTCTCATCGAGGTAAGATTGACATAGCTCTTCGATAGACTCATGGGGATACTCCTCGATCTCATCGGTAAATAAGCGGATCGGACCACGAGACAGACCGAGTGCACAGTCAGAAGGGGTAGGTGACGGACCACAGTGGTTGTGATAGTAACAACTGAGGTGTAGGGCACAATCCCACGGCAACGAAGCTGGTAGTTTCTCCATCAATGACTTCAGGCGTCCCACTGTTCTCTCACTCAATCCATTAGACTGAGGGTTAGCCGGTAGAGAGAAGGAATGGTTTATACCTAAAGCTGAGGTTAGCAGCTCGGTTAAACGTGCCCTATATGCGGGACCTCCATCTGTGAATAGACATCGAGGTACACCACAAATGGGAACCCATGAGGTAATGAATGCCATAGAGAGAGATAGAGCATCCTCACCACAGGTAGGCACCGCGACTGTGAATCCAGAGGCTGCACAGACGAAGATGACAAAGCTCGTCAATTCCTTACGACTGGGCTTTCCACATGACGTAGGAGGATGAGCAAAGTCAGAGTAGACTATCTCCAAACGGACTGTAGGTGTAGACCTTGGATTAGCACTGCTAGCAATCAGCTCGTGCTTTCGGCTCTCCCAGCAGGTAGAACAGGCCTGATAGGCCCTATCAACGTAAGCGTTCATACGAGGGAACCACACACAGCGACGCAGAACGTCTAGAGTGGATTTAACCGACCCGTGACCAGCTACGTGATGGGCTAAGGCAACGACTTCGTGTCGAAGTGATGG
>NW_003216172.1:0-1118 GCF_000006405.1 Perkinsus marinus ATCC 50983
TGCTGCTGAGTGCATGGACTACGTTCCCCCCGAGTACTCAGCTGGTTTAGTAATAGGAAAATAATCTCAACAGAGGACCGCACACACAATGAGTAAAGTGAGAGCATATGCTCCGCTCGCTCCGCAAAATGGGGTAGCGAGCCCCCATCCTCCAACAGAATGCGAAAATATGCACATGGTCAACTACATGTGTTGGTTTTCTGAGAAGTTTTGGCAAATTCTCAGTGATTTCTGTACAAAATCGTTTATAATTGGAAAAGTCCTTAGCTCAGCTAAGGTAAGCAAGCATATACTCCTCGAGCCCCATCCTACGATCGGCATTTCCTGCATCGCACCACCGTGCTGACCCCAACAGCATTGAAGTTGACCACCGGGACCTCGGGACACCCCGCTGGGACCGGAGCCATCGGTTGGAAATACATACCTATACAACACTGCTACGGACGACTGCCAAACTGAGTAAACTACCTATAGGAATCTTAGTCTTAGATCGCACATTGAGAGAGTTGGGAAACTTGGACACACTGCAGCGAACGAAATGTGGAGGCGAGGAAAACTCAGCACAGTCAGCCATCTGAAAACCCACGCCTGGCCCCACGGCCCATCACACCCGCCCAAGTACCCTCTGCTCATCCCTACCCTCCGTCTGGGCCCCACCATAGCCACCACTTAGCAACTGGTCTGAAAAAGCAGTGCTGGTCCACCTAATGCTAGTAACAATAGTAATACTCGGCTGAGGCGGCTGGCTTGAACTCTGTTGATTGGGAAAATCTGCCTGCCCCCCAAAGGCAGCAGGCACCGGAGGGCCACCTTGATTCGCAAAGGATCCGGACTGAGAACAGGAGTCAACCACCTCGTTATGGGCTATCCCATTATACTCACCCCCTGGTTTTGAAAAGGTCCTCCGCTGAGGCCAGATGGAGGCATCTAAAGTAGGCAATTACAAAACCATCGTATGCACCTCCTACCCCCGGTCCACTCGGAGGAGGCACCCCATACTGCTGACCCGCTGCTGGGGGTGATGGGGGCCCAGCTGAGCTCTGATAGTGCATGGACCCTCCAGCAATCCCAGGAGGTGGGGCCACTCCCATTGCTCCCGGAGGCTGGCCATTGGCCAT
>NW_003213117.1:0-1043 GCF_000006405.1 Perkinsus marinus ATCC 50983
CAGCCCGTGATTGGCCGGTAGAAGCTCTTGTAAGGGACTTAGGCAAGGAAGAGGCCTTCGACCTGCTAGTCGACGTGGTGTCTATGGAGTACATGCATACCCTCATTAGAAGACTGCCCGAAAATGATGTAGTAGATCACCTATATGCCCCCATGAGTGTGATTATCAGTTACGATATGATATTATAGCATTCATGTGGCGCAAGGCAGTGAGCAGTAACATCCCTCTGGCCCGCATCCCTACATTGGATGTCTGTATAGCTTTGAAAGGCAGGTTGGAGCTTCTGGGGCAAGTGGCTATTCAGTGTTTCAAGTAAGCTCTATCTAATCGCAATGGACTCGTTTTACGACTACTCCTTGGCGGTTCTGTCGGTCACTCACCTGGATAACAATAGGACAGATGATTCCTTATGGTTGGGCATGGCTCCTTATGAGGTACTTTTCTGATAGCAAGCAGTTCACCAATGATGATCGTCGTTGGTCTTATGTCGAATATATGCCCGCCACTGAGGCCGATACGATCCTTGCCGATCGGCTAAAGAGCAGCGATTCTTCTAAAAGTGGGTAGTATATTGTCATCGTGGATAAGTGATGCTGCAGGATCCTGGGCTTACAGCACTAGACTAATGCAAGCTCTACATTACGATAAGGAGGAGCATCGACTTTCACAAGTATTGGGTAGAACTGTGAAGGAGATTGCCAATGAACAAAACCCTGTGAGAGGTGTAAGTGAATGCTTGTTGCCGGATAGTTGGTGTGCATCATCATCACAACATGGTGTGCAGAATGTGATGGGAACATTGTGTTATCTGCCCATGCCTCCATTGTGTGGGCCGAAGAGTAACGACCCCCATGCTGTAGTGGAGGCCATCGATGCGCTTGTTGCCAGCTTGAGTCGTTCCAAAGAGCAACTGAAGGGATCATGTGAGGCTCCAGGCCTTGTGTGTAGTGTAGTTGTCTCTCTCAGCAATAGTAGACCAAGGAAAGGATCTCATAGAGAACATTATAAGGAATGCTCCGATGGAGAGCGAGCTTTATAAGGTT
>NW_003209539.1:0-1299 GCF_000006405.1 Perkinsus marinus ATCC 50983
CAAATAGTCGCCAATTGCATGTAGCACATGTATCCCACAACTTATGATTGGCCATTAGGAGCGCTGGTGTTACGGTACTACTTCAGTACCGCTAGTTCGATTGGCAACGACTTGTGCAGCACAAGTTGTGCTTCCATTATGTACACTGTATGACTGCTGCGAAGGTCAATAATTGAAAATGTACATTCATGAATCGTTTCGCTCCGTCTATCACAGTCGCGCGCGCCGTAATAAAAGATTTCTACATTTGTAAGGCTGACAACACGTTGAGGCAGTTTGAGGAACATGTCCGCTTTCCTCAGCTGAGCTCAGGATTTCCTCACTAGTTATAGGAGTTCACATACGAATTTGGGCAGAAGTGTACAGAAACAATAATAATTTCCCAAAATTTTTCTGGAAATTTTCGTATTGTCACTGACACATGTAGTCGACTCTGTGCATCAGCAGTAGTGCCGACTTGTTATTTTCCTCATCTGCTTCGATCGACAATGCCGGCCGTTGGAAGGAACACTAAGATGCAGCAATGGTTGAATTACCGAGTTAGAGTCACCCTACACGATGAGAGAATTATGGTATGATATAAAAAATATTAATAGTAGTGGTGATTGACAACGAGCTTTGGTCAGATTGGTCAGTTCATGGCTTTCGATAAGCACATGAACTTGGTATTGGCGGATACTGAGGAATTCCGAAAAGTAGCATTGATAACGACAACAGTCAGAATGTGGAGTAAATCCTTCCGTAGGTGCGGTCGAAGGGCGAGTCTGGTCTTGGGGAGGAAAGGGAGGTTAAGAGAATGCTCGGCTTGTTGGTAGTGAATTCTTGGGGGGAAATTGGTGGTATATCGCCGCGGTAGATCCTACGTGGTGAGAATATCATATCAATGACGGCGGAGGCGCCTCCACCTAATGTGAAGAAAAGTGAAGGCCCCATGGTAGTGGTATGGATAGGCTTCAATCGGGCAGGTTTTGAATCTTAGGCCGGCCCTGGTCGCGGGCATGCAGCTGGTCGTGGTGTCCCCATTGCACCCCTTGGTCAAGCTCCTCAAGGCCTTACTGGACCGGTATACCACTCCTCCTTCACATCGTCTTCGAACTGCCCTTGTCCTGGTAGATACGTGGTGTCGGCGGTCCTGCTCCTGCCCAGATGGCTCCTGGTGCTCCCCCAGGTAAGATGAAATCTTCGCTGTGCGCGCAAGGATATCTTTGATCGATTAGGGATGCCTCCGATGCCTGGCTTCCCAGGAATGCCCCCACCCCCTCCTGGAATGATGCCTGGCATGCCTGGAGTAAGCTGACA
>NW_003201917.1:0-993 GCF_000006405.1 Perkinsus marinus ATCC 50983
CTGAGCTTCCAGGAAGTGCATAATTCGGTAGCCAATGACAAATAAAAGTGAATCAAAATTACCAGTGCGCGACCCGAAATCGAACCAACCACCTGTTGATGAGAAGGCAAGCAAGCTAACCACCTAAACATTGTAGCCGTAACAATTCAATCTTTGCATGAGGAATTAGGAGGGAATCGAAACTCAATTATTGGGGTCGGTATGCCTTTGCTCGCCCAGGATGTGCTGTGCGCGCGTGCCAAGGAAAGGTACGAAGCATCCTCACGATGCAGTCCTTGCATGTACTGCCCATAATTGGCACAAAAATTACCCTACCACGAGTAGTGCTGCCAACTGCCTCTCCTTGAACCCTGTCATGGGGCTGTCCGATCCTCACTTGCCATGCGATCACTGATCACTGGGGAAACTACTAATCGTTTGGTTGAGTTGTCGTGACAGTTCGGGTCGCTGTAGTTGGGAGGATTGACGTGTGGTTTCCTTGAGTATGGGTGCCCTTCACCACGACCACGATAGAGTCTTCCGGCAAAACACCATCGCGACTGCGAACTTCTCCCCCTCCAACTGCTATTGTGTCATCCGTTACCCGAGATTGTCCCTTTCGGTGGGATCTCTCTCCCAAGAATGCCACTTTTGTTGCTCAAACAGGCTTACTCTGACCATCATTGGACTGTTATGAGTATTCATTCACGTAGTTATACCCCATATCACGTCGTTTATCCAATATCTCCCGGCGTTTAATTGGATCAGACTTCGAGAGAGGGCGATGTGCATGCGTGCATAGCTAAAATTCGCCTCCCCTCGCTCAGAGAAGGCATCATTCGAGAAGCACTGACTGTTTCATCGTGTGAGTTCTGATACGTTAAAAAATGCTCTTCGAGGGAGTGAGACCCGCACCGTGCATAGCTGGAGAGTAGTGATGAACCTTCATCAGTCGTATCGGAGACCGACTCCGCCTGAGGGGTATCTCTTGGACTTGGCATAGCTTGTGTTCCC
>NW_003205626.1:0-903 GCF_000006405.1 Perkinsus marinus ATCC 50983
GACTCGCCGCCCGCAGCCTACCACTCAACAACGGCAGCAGCAGCAGCAACCCAGGCGCCAACCACCGGCCCCACGCCGCCAACCCCCGCGTCCTGCTCCACAGCAGCAACAGCGCCCTCCTGCCCCTCGCCGTCAACAGGCCCCCACCATCGGCAATCGCCGCAACCCTCACGTGGCAGCGGCGAAGAAGGCGGCGGCCGGCGGCGAGAAGCCCGTGATTATCATCCGGCCCTCGGGCCCGAACCCGCCAGCCCCTCTCTCCAAACTTTGGAGAGAGGGGCTGGCGGGTTCGGGTTTGGAGTCCAAAGAGGAATTTAGTAAGCTCAGGGTCTCTGCTCTTCAGGCACTTCCCGACCACGTGACAATCACCGGTACATTTCCGGTGGGGCGCTCGTCCCTCGGAATGTCGGTCAAAGACCGTGGGCATCTGCCCGCGGTTTTGGCCAACTTAGGTACAAAACTCCGTGGATATGAAGTGGCTCCCAAGCAGAGCAGGGCGCCTCGAGTGATCCTCTTCTCTCCAGCCGTATCCAAGGACGTCACAACCGTGGCCTTGGAACGGCAGTTGAAGGAGGAAAATGAGGGCCTGATCGGCCAAGGAGCGACGGGGCCTGCCGTGCAAAACCTGCACTGGCGTGGCCCCAACCTGGTGATGGCTGTCTCCTCAGACTTTTTCAGGTCTTTGGAAGCCAGCGGGCAAAAGGTGAAACTAAATCGCCTTTTGACCCGCTGGCAGTTAGCGGCGGACTACACAGTCTGCTTCTACTGCAGCCGACTGGGCCACATCTCGGCCAGCTGCACCTCAAGGCAGCAAAAGCTGCCCGAGTGTTGCACGAGATGCAGCGGCCCCCATGCCAGGTCCGCCTGCAGCTCGGCCCAAGAGCGGTGCCGCAACTGCTGTGA
>NW_003212910.1:0-1229 GCF_000006405.1 Perkinsus marinus ATCC 50983
CGGCTCCATTCTAACCAACATGAGCTATGTCCAACTCCATCCTAACCAACATGAGCTATGTCCGGCTCCATTCTAACCAACATGAGCTATGTCCGGCTCCATCCTAACTAACATGAGCTATGTCCAACTCCATTCTAACCAACATGAGCTATGTCCAACTCCATTCTAACCAACATGAGCTATGTCCAACTCCATTCTAACTAACATGAGCTATGTCCAACTCCATTCTAACCAACATGAGCTATGTCCAACCCCATTCTAACTAACATGAGCTATGTCCGGCTCCATTCTAACCAGCATGAGCTATGTCCGGCTCCATTCTAACCAACATGAGCTATGTCCGGCTCCATTCTAACCAACATGAGCTATGTCCAACTCCATTCTAACCAACATGAGCTATGTCCGGCTCCATTCTAACCAGCATGAGCTATGTCCGGCTCCATTCTAACCAACATGAGCTATGTCCAACTCCATTCTAACCAACATGAGCTATGTCCGGCTCCATCCTAACTAACATGAGCTATGTCCGGCTCCATTCTAACCAACATGAGCTATGTCCGGCTCCATCCTAACTAACATGAGCTATGTCCGGCTCCATCCTAACCAACATGAGCTATGTCCGGCTCCATTCTAACCAACATGAGCTATGTCCAACTCCATCCTAACCAACATGAGCTATGTCCGGCTCCATTCTAACCAACATGAGCTATGTCCAACTCCATTCTAACCAACATGAGCTATGTCCAACTCCATTCTAACCAACATGAGCTATGTCCAACTCCATTCTAACTAACATGAGCTATGTCCGGCTCCATTCTAACCAACATGAGCTATGTCCGGCTCCATTCTAACCAACATGAGCTATGTCCGGCTCCATTCTAACCAACATGAGCTATGTCCAACTCCATCCTAACCAACATGAGCTATGTCCGGCTCCATTCTAACCAACATGAGCTATGTCCGGCTCCATCCTAACTAACATGAGCTATGTCCGGCTCCATTCTAACCAACATGAGCTATGTCCGGCTCCATCCTAACTAACATGAGCTATGTCCGGCTCCATTCTAACCAACATGAGCTATGTCCGGCTCCATCCTAACTAACATGAGCTATGTCCGGCTCCATTCTAGCTGACAATATTAGCTAGACATATAGCCTATGATATAGGCACTAATAGGGCCGCCCTATATGTTCTTTCACGGCGCCCACGGTCTCGCCATTCCCTTCAA
>NW_003213858.1:0-778 GCF_000006405.1 Perkinsus marinus ATCC 50983
ACCCGAACCCGAAACCCGAAACCCCGAAACCCGAAAACCCGAAAACCCGAAACCCGAAACCCGAAACCCGAAACCCGAAACCCGAAACCCGAAACCCGAAACCCGAAACCCGAAACCCGAAACCCGAAACCCGAAACCCGAAACCCGAAACCCGAAAACCCGAAACCCGAAACCCGAAACCCGTGGCCTTGTGAGCTGTAAGGGGGGATTAATAACGATCTGTATGCGCGCGGTCGAGGGGATTGATGCGAGTACCAGGTAGCTTGATTGAAACCCAATATGAGATAGATGGTTCGGCAATTGCGCATTTATAGATATGCAAATGTGTGGCCCAATAAACTGGCAGTAGAGATTAATTGTCGGAGAAATGCAGTCGGCGGGCATCGAACGTGCGTCAATTATAAGGGACAAAATGCTTCGAACTCAGCCTTCATCGTTCGTCTGAATATTGTTAGGAAAGCATCACTTAGTGCTATTTCATGCATCAAAGTGTACATCCAGTCATCCGGCTCTCAATTTGTGGATTTACCGCTTTCAACTGCTGGTGGAGAAATGATTCGTACGCATGCACACTAAAAATCAGCCGAACTACAATATAGAGCTCCCCTCGATACGCAAAAACTATCTTCGCGTTGTTCCATGATGTCAATTACTACTCCAAAGATGGGGTTCCATCATAATTGTGAATAGCTGTTGCTCGAGCAGTACAGCACTGACGTCAAGTCGAGCACAGAATTAGAATTCGTGCGCAGCGAGAAGTTTGTGCAACTGGCACGAC
>NW_003215482.1:0-1668 GCF_000006405.1 Perkinsus marinus ATCC 50983
TCATTCACTAATTTTTTAACGCCAATTTCTTGACGTACTTTTCTTATCTTTGCCTGACCACGGTGAACTGGTCATATCGAAGCTAGGGTCGGGCTTGTTATCACTCATACTTCCTCTTCATCAGTGTGATCCCCGAGGATTGGCTCGACCGCATAAATCTCCCCTTTTGTCTGTAAGTGCGGCAGTGCTCAATAGTGTCGATTGGATATCTCTACCTGATGTAACGCCTCACGTTGAAGGTAGCACTCGAGTAGGTCTTTACGAGGTTGTATTATACGGCACTATGTATTTAATCTACTGTTGAATTGTGCCATCTCTTGAACGGATCACATGTTCTTCCTGTTGCCTTTAGTAGACGGCACTTGTTGATCGTATTCGCGATCACCGGTAAGGCTAACATATTTGCATACGAACATACGACTGTCAACATATTTCCACACATTATCGTAATACCACAATGCGTGGAAATGTGTTGTAGTTCTACAGTAGTATGCAAGTACTTCTCTCCCTAGTCCTATTTGCATCTTTACGAGCTCTGGTTGTCCGTTATTGCTCGAGGTTGATGGATGTCTCATATTCTCAATTCTGTGACAGAAGTCTACAATTCTGTTGTAACGACGTGTCAATGGCGAGTCTCGGGACAAGGCTCAACGTGGTGAAACAAGTCGCATTCGAACGGACATTTCTCAGTGAGATCCCCAGTCTCCTATTCTCGCGTCTCAAGTGAGTTGTCGAGCCTCCTCGATTGCCCTAGCTCTATGTCTACCGCACGTAGTGCGTTGAAAAGGCAGTCCTCAGTTGACAGTCCTGTTCCCTTCAATGTGTGCACAGTATTGGCCGCACTCAAACGATGGTGGGCTCCCCCCCCCGCTTTGGTCGATCTGTGCACAGTCATATCGATGGAGTTGTTGCCTTTTGAAGACTCCGTGCGTCCACAATCTGATTGCTAAAAAGATGCTCGGTGAACCGTCATGTGATGTGGAAATCAGTTTCTATGCTGCGTGTCTCGTTCTGGGTTAATCCCTGTTGAGTTCTTGCTCATAGCAGTCTAGTTACCGTCTTCTCCTCATGCGATATTGTACCCCCATCGTTAATTGGCTCGACCTCGTCAAGCGGCTGGCATGGGTTATTGGTAATACTAGGGAGTGGAAGGGGTCCTCGTCAATCATCAATACCCAGCGCTTTATCTCTAATTTTTCTTTGTAATATGATAGCGTCAGTACACAACGTAGCGTTCGATTCCTCGGTATTAATCTTGTTGGGTTTGATCAGGTGTATCACTCCTGTTGGTCGCATGGATGACTGCCGAAGCCTTAGGTCTCTCTCCATGGTTGCAATACACTTTATTGGCTTTATTTATCTTCCTGGTGAGCACTCAGCTTTGGTCGTGTCTTCAGGCTTACTTTAACTCAGGTTGCTGTTCCTGTATTATTCGCTGCATGGACGGTAATAAGGTCTCTCCACTTTTCAGTTGTGCTCACTGCCAACGAGTGCAGTAAGGTGGCTGATATAATCTACAAGAAGTCCACGAAAGAGGTGTTCGCGCCCTATGTGGACGACTGTGCTGTATGTCTAGAACGCTGGGAGAAAGGAGAAACTTTAGCGGAGCTTCCTTGTGGTCACATGTATCATCGTTCTTGTGTCCGAGCGTGCATCTCGGGTTCGATC
>NW_003202948.1:0-1851 GCF_000006405.1 Perkinsus marinus ATCC 50983
GACATCCTCCTGGAGTATGGACAGGACCATTGAGCTACTCCGTTTGGCAAAATGAGAAAGCGATGGATTCATCACAATGATGAAGGTGATTTCTACCAGATGCTGCCCCGACACAACAATTAGTCGCTGAAAGATGGGCTTCTTGGGAACTCTGATGCACAATAAACCGATGTTATTATTTGTGAGTCCCGTGGGAACCGGAAGATGCAGCGGTCGTTGGCATGGGATTGAGTGCACTACCTCTCAATTCAGGGTTTCAATATATATGATACATGCCTTTTTGCTTCCAGAGCGGCCCATTGAACCAGGTCCAGACCGTACGGATATCATGTGCTGTCATAAGCTGTATTCACGGTGTGAAAGAATTCCATCACCGAGAGCAATTCGGACAAACCGACTGTCACACGTTACTTATCAACGCATTGCTTCGATCGGAGCCGACCCCCGACGAACTCATCAAATGCATTGCGACGGTCTGGTCGGAATCTAGAGCAGCTTACACCTTGCCCTGCCTCATTCCATTTCCTGCTGCCCAGAATGTCCCCACTGAGAGCGGGTATTGCGGAGGACCGGTATAGACTCGGTCAGACGTGCACCCAATGCTACCGACTACATCTGGCGCTGGAGGAGCTGATTGAGGACCTCAACTTGAGGTCCTCAAACTGTTCGCCTCGGTCTTGGGAGGTGGAACGACATTTAGAGGCGGCCCAGTAGTTGGCGGTTCAGGTCCATCGCCAAAATCCGATGGAGATATATCCTCCTTTGCGTCATTGGGATATGCGAATATACTGTCACCAGTCAGCGACAATCCTACGATGAGGTTGACAGGAGCTAGCGCTGCTGGCCTCTTACCTGCCTCAACGCTGAACGAGAACTGCCACCGGCAACGACTAGAGTTGTGAGTCTATCCCTCCCTCTATTCTGACCCGGTCAGTTGATGTTAGGAAAGATATGGTCGAACCGAAGGAGGTCCACATGAAAACGAGATGGCGAATCTTGTTGTACATCTCTGAAGTGGCTGAGTGAGGGATCTGCCTACGAGCGTCCTCTGTAACAGACTGTTACTAACAGTCCGCTAGGCTCTCTTTGGCAACGGTGACACCATTGGTGACACCATTTATAATAGACGGTGATCTGTCTTGTAACCATGGCGTTGGGCTCTCAGGGTGTGGTGGTCTGCTTCTGCCTCATGGGCACAAAATACGAGTTACGAGCGCCGGGAGATGATGGGATGGTGGTGGAGGTGGGCAGCTGACCGCCTCCGCCCAGCCAAGGACCGTCAGATTCACGCTTTGAGGCTTTTCTGGTTGTTGGCCGACGATCCCACAGCGATTGAACGACGGGCTAAGGCGACAGGCGTTATGCAAGTGAGTGCCTGTTCATGCGGTTTGGGTTGAGTCAGCCCATCGCCAGGCAGCTCTCAGCTTGACCTACGAAGGACCTTCCTCCTCTACAGAGGATGGAGCTGAGAGTCTTCCGATAAGGCAAGAACAACGACCTGTGCCTTCGGGATGTTTGTTGGTTGCACTGCAACCGTTGCAGATCTCTCTAGGCTAACTGTTCCGTCGACAGAACGAGGAGGCATTCGGCAGCAACTCCGAACCGTCGGAAGGCGATGGTGTGGTGATCTCCCCGAGCCGACTTCCGACACTATCGTCCTTCCTCCCGTGTTGAGGGTGGCTTTGTATGGACAAACCAAATGAGTGCACAGAAGGATCGGACCGGGATGACTTCTCGAGAGAGGTAGGGCTACGTCTTTGGTCAGGCTGGACTGTTCATGTGTGGTGACACTGATGGTGACAGGTCTTTGGTGATGGGCTAGAGTCGGCTATTGGAGATAATGATGGAGAT
>NW_003199881.1:0-2027 GCF_000006405.1 Perkinsus marinus ATCC 50983
ACGAAGGTCCGTCGAGGCATACTGTGGAGGAGGCAATGCAGGACCGTGTACTACTGGAGACTGCCCAGACACCTGAAGATCTCCAACTGGTGACTCACTTCAACAGCGATCGACTTTACTTCGGCTGGCTGTAGTTACTGTCGAGATTGAGGCGACCAAAGCAGGAGAAGCGTCGTGCTCCGGACACGGAACGAATACCAACCGGCGTTCATTTTAGGAAGGACGGGTGAGACTGTCGTGGAAAAGCTGCAGTTCTGAACGGTGCACGGTTTTTAGGCTATACATGGCTCAAATTTCGCTGCATCGAAAAAATTACCGAGGCCCTCCGCGGTCGACGCTGGAAGAAGCCGTAGCTGATCGACAGCGTTTAAGTCGGGCAAAAGAGGAAGGACGAGTCGAGGAGGTGCGTTGCCTTGTTGCTTACTGGATAGCGATGTCTCGTGTTTTAGGTATGGACTCGAATGAAGGAGGAGTATGCTCAAATACAGCAGCTCCGGCGTTTGACCAGTACCCCACCAACGGGGCTACTTCTACGAGGACCTGGTCGGCCTCGTGGATCTGTCACGAGACTTGCACATGTTCCGTTGCCGGACCTGGCAGCACTGACTGCTGGGAGCGAACCACCGAGCTACATCGCAGGCATAGTTCCTCCTACGTCTGACCACCACGAGGAGGCCGTGGTTCCGAGCCGTTCTGACACGGTTGTGAAACTCGATGTCTCTCACTTTGAGTGTGCCACTGATGAGTATGAGAATAATGATGCATCTCGATCAGTGGATAATTCTAATGTACCCCCCTCACCACAGTAAGATCTGCCCTGTTATATTTTTGCTCAAGCTTGTGATAGAAGCGTTTGGTTCCTGCTAGTTGGGGGATTTACAACCGTAACAGAAGGGTGGAAAGTTCACTCTTTGACTCGAGAGTGTCGACACTAGAATCATAAGTGCAATAGTCTGCCAAAGCACTATGCTGAGCATGTCGCTCTAAGCGGCTCACATACTAACTGAGGATGGACTTCGCTTTGTTTGGTTATTCTTCTCTGTTGAATTATAACCCAATCTTTCTGAGTCTTACTTCGAAGCATGCCCACGTGCATTGATGTTGCACGCGATTGCTGGTCACGGACATTGTTAACGCCGAGACTGGTGCTATGATCCTCGGTTAACCTCCCACTGCCCACGCATAACCGACTTCAAGTATCGGATAGTGCAATGCTGCTGTCCCCTAGACACATCTTAGCCATCGAAAGATCATGAAGCTAAGCTCGAAGCTAGTTCGTATTATGCCAGTTTCATTTCAATTACCTAATCAGCAGTTTTTGTTCCTTTCATAGTTATGTCATCATTCAAGGTCGCTCTTCTCGGTGCTTGCGGTGGTATCGGACAGCCTCTCGCTCTTCTCTTGAAGCTCAACCAGAAGATCTCTGAGTTGGCTCTTTACGATATCAAGCAGGCTCGTACTCCTTGCGCCGGTGTTGCTGAGGATTTGAGTCACATCAACACCCCCGCTGAGGTTAAGGGTTACGCCGGTGAGGAGGAACTCGAGGGTTGCCTCACTGGAAGCAAGCTCATCGTCATCACTGCCGGTGTTCCTCGTAAGCCTGGCATGACCAGAGATGATCTCTTCTCAGTCAATGCTGGTATCGCAGCTGGTCTTGCCAAGAACTGCGCCAAGTATGCTCCTGATGCTACTCTGTGTATCGTCACCAACCCCGTGAATTCCATCGTTCCCGCCTGTGCTGAGGTCTATAAGCAAGCCGGTGTGTTCAACCCTAAGAAGCTCCTCGGTGTTTCCCTTTTGGATACTATCAGGGCTGAGACCTTCGTCGCCAAGGAGTTGAAGACTGATGTGAACAAGGTGACTATCCCCGTCATTGGCGGTCATGCTGGTGTGACTATCATGCCTTGGTTCTCTCATGCTACTCCCAAGGTTGACTTCGACGAGGCCACCCTTACTGCTTTGGACAACCATGTTCAGGGTGCCGGTACCGATGTTGTTAACGCTAAGGCTGGTGCTGGATCTGCCAC
>NW_003213351.1:0-1799 GCF_000006405.1 Perkinsus marinus ATCC 50983
ACTATATGAATGATTTCTATCTTGTCCACTGTCCAAGGGCATTGTTGAAAGATGACCTCCCGGTAAGAGGGAAACCGAGCGGAGAGGTAGCACTAGGAACTCGGCGTTTTCAGTAAGAGGAAAATATTCAGGTTCTGCATGGGCCACCGCTGGAGTCATCGACTCATCCACTCACTGGAAGGTCTCTACTGCATAGGGCTCTATACTTTATAGGCAGAGTTAGCTTACTATTGTTGTTTGGGATTGTGGTGGGCTGCAGTTGCTTCTTCCTCATCTGCAAACTCACTTCTTTGAGCTTTGCTATAAAGCACAACGTCTTCTCCCAACTACGCCTTCTACCTTTGGTCACGTATATAGGAGCTCTCAATCAACTGGTGATTCCACCGTGGCCATCAAATTCGGGGATAAGTGACATTGTCAGGCTTATGTGAAGGATTCGCAGTGGAATAGGGGAGCGAGCGAACAGCTGTACCAGAATTATCGATTTCTGTTTGCGGCACCAAGCAGTGGAGAGCCGGCTAGCACTGCTGTTAGAGAGGCTAGAAGGAAAGGAAAAGAAGAGGAAATACTACTGTTTCGCGCCAGAATAGTCTCCACGTTATTGAAGGAGTAGGAGGTCGTAACGTCAGCTGGGGAGATGTCCTGTTTGGTAGGTTCGGTTTGGTCAGAGGCTTCTTACTGTCGTTGTCTCTTGAAGTTCGAGATGAAGCATTCGTTGCCCATCATGCGCCTATTAAATCAGCTCTTATGCACCCAAGGAAGCGTTCGTCGAGAAGTGTTATTGGCAACGCCAGCTATACTTCATTTTAGTCGCTAATTATACCATGCGAATATGAAACATTTCTATTGTGATCTCTTACTAAGGCCTTGTATTCATTCACATTGTTAATGTGATAGTTGTGACGAAAATGCAGCCCTCTGGGAGTCCACCAGCCGGGCCGTCCTCATCGTCAGCAGCCGGTCCGCGGGGTTATCCCACACCTCTTTTCACCACAGTCACACCGTCATCGCGATCTCAGTACCTTAGTCGTGGAAATCGACTGATCGGACCCTCACCGTATGTCAGCAAAGCACACAGAATTGACACGAGTGTTTATGGAGGCTACAACACTCGTGGTGAGAGAGAATGGCAGGCTAGAAAGCTGAGGTGTCTGGTGGATCTGCACGCATGCTCAACAAACTTCCAACCGTTCTGGGTCCAGGCTACGAACCTTACTCTGATGCTAAAATATGAACGCAGTAAACTGTGGAGAATCGGTGACGCATGTTTCAGATTGCTCACGGTGTGTCTCAATACGGGCTTCATTGTCTTCACTTTCTATCAAGCCATGAAATCCATATCAGGATTGAACTTGATGATTGTTTTGGCATTTGGACGAGATGAAGCTGTGAGGCAGGCGGGAGCGGTACCGCCCAACTGTGAGGATCCGGCGATGGTCAACGACCAGGAGTGCTTCTCGTATGTACGTATACTACTAGTCCAAGTGGTTATTGAGTTATTGGCTATTGTTATAATGTGGGCTCAGCTGTTGGTCACAATAGCTTCATCGAGGAGCCTGCTCCGTATCAAGATAACAATGCTGCACATATCGGGTTTCTCAACACTACTCTTTTCGCCGAATACTATGCTCGTACAGGACCTGTGGCGGTTCGTGTGGACACACCTGAGGCCTAGACGTGGTAACCCATGGACCATAGCACGAAGGGAAAGGCGTGGAAGCACTGCTGGTTTGGCTCTCAGGATGGAGGTTTATATGCTCAACTTGGCAGCTAGAGTGACTTGGTCTCTTAAGGCGTTG
>NW_003210892.1:0-1241 GCF_000006405.1 Perkinsus marinus ATCC 50983
TCACCTTTCGGCTGCAGCCCAGCGGGAGGACCTGATATTTACCTTGAGCCAGATGGCTACGGTGGTATGTATAAATTGAAATTGTGGTCGTGTTGGTTGCATAAACTTCCTGCCGCGCCACTTGATTCCGAATCCTAACCTGTGCTTCGTATGATCATGGTGTGTACCCGCTGGGTAGCGATTTCCATTACTAGGAGCCTCTCATCCGCTGAAGGGATAGAAAGTGCTTAGAATACTGAGCAGCATAAAGGCAATCCGTACTTGTAACGAGAGAATCCTCGTTCCAAGTGCGGATCAGTGATTCTCACGCGCATTCGATTCCCCCTCGCCGCATTTCTCCCCATCCTTCCTCATTGATGACTCGCTTGAACTGTGGATATCCACACTCCGACCTGTGCGTCCTCTGTTTCATCCAACTCGTCGCAATACTCGTTAGTGACGTTCACTGCGCAGGCTCTCAGTCTGAGCTTTCCGCACCTTGAACTCTCCCAAATGTTCGTCACCACATGAATCAGTCCAATGCTGTAGCCAGTTTAAAGGCATCACCCCTTATACATCTCATTTGAGGTTATTTCCGAAACTGATGGTATTCTCATACAAACAATTCGTGGTGATTGGTGACACAGGATAACCGTGAATAGAAAAGGTTATTGGTTAACTTTTCTTCATCACTTCCGGGATGGAGTCACCGTTATCTTGTCCTCAATTCATTTCATCTGACGTAAGGGATTGAGGGAATAGCAACAAGTCAAGCGGGTCAAAATGAGTTTTTGGGTGACACACGGGTTGCCCAATTGCACGGCAATCAGTCAGTCCTGCTGAATTTTAGCAAGCGACGATTATTCGATTCAATGGAGCTTGGGAGGATCGAACCCACGGTCTGCTGGAGTGCGGAAATTCTGATGTAGTCTAGCTGGTTAGGATTCGTGACATTCACCCACGTGACCGGAGTTCAAGTCCCCGCATCGGAATTTACTTGTAATGATTGAATCTATGGAATCGGCTCGATACATTTTACAATTCCAGTGTTCAGCCAATAGATACACAGCCAATCTTGAGAGCGGGAGAGGGAGGAATTGCTCTGTGGGTTCGCATCATTGGTCTAGTGGTAGAATACAACGTTGCCATCGTTGTGACCCGAGTTCGATTCTCGGATGATGCAGATTTTCGTTGGCCCTTTCCGATCCTTGCACAATGTTTCCGAGCGCATCATGTTGAACGCGGAGTTTGACTGATCTCCG
>NW_003211913.1:0-1267 GCF_000006405.1 Perkinsus marinus ATCC 50983
ACGAGTCCGTTAGCGGGTCGTGTGATAGCAAGGACACAACGCAGAGCCGCCCTAGAGCACAATCTGATCATTAGATGTTAGTGTGGATGAAATTGAGATAGTAGCTAGAACATGGTGATTCAATGCGACTGTATGCTATACTGCGCCCTGTCCAGTCATATGAACGCATGATACAACAGTGTCGTCCAAAACTCGGCTCAACAATACACTGCATTAAATAGATTGGAGCGAGTCGAGCAAACGGTTATGGACCTAGTCGGGTAGTAGCAAATCGATTTCATGAATTGCAGATCGAGATGGCAAATCATTCGTTCATGCAGGCTCTATAGCCTTTAAACTGATCTGACTCAGAGTTAGAAGTTAGATAACCCGCTGTGTGGTCCAGAAGCTCGCTGTTGCTCAGAGTAGAAGCATGCAGTGAGATTTCACGAGAAACGCTCCTCAAGGTGCACCTCTAATTTAGGAGCGATGGACAAGGAGACTTACACCTTACGCGAGGTGCTTTCACTTCAGTTGCCTCTTGTGCTCTATATTCTCAAGTTGAAGATGCATCTCGAGAACTTCAGTGAGAGGCACGAGGAGCCCTTGAACAAGTACTGACGCGTATGAAAAAGTTGACGCAGTGCTCCGATGAAGCTCAAAAACAAAGGTTATGGGAGACCCTTACGCGAGAGATATAGGTAGTCTATTACAAAGAAGCTCGTAAATCGATAAGGGATTACTTGAATAAGACTTTGATACAGCCGCGAGCATTCGCTGTAGAGGACAGTGTCCTCAGGACACGTTAGCTGGAGAGTATATTGCGTATGTGTGACATAAGAAGCGAGCCATGGAACCCGGATTGTAAGAATTCCTGAAAGGTATTGAAATTGCTATACTCCTACTTAGGTGCTAGTCGTCTATGAATCATTCCTTGTATCACTAAGCCATAAAGTCCAGCAGGTAATATGCCTTGCGCTTTAATAGAAATCTTGAGTAAGGAAAGCAAACGGGCAACGGCGGAATCTCTACTTTACCAGACTTGTGATAGCAGCCGAGACACAGATATAGACTGTGACCTCACGAGAGAGTACCGAATCACATGATGAACAGTCCACAATCATACGACCAAGAAAGTGAGGTTTCATATCTTCACTGAGGTAGAAAAATCGTCAACCGCACAAACGATTACGAGTGAACAGTATCGGTTTCGAGGTAAACAGACGTATTATTTGAATCGAATAGTTCGATGGATTTACTACCCTCTCTTCTATTACTAATTGGTCTC
>NW_003200859.1:0-452 GCF_000006405.1 Perkinsus marinus ATCC 50983
GATGCGTCCAAATATGAGAGTGAAACATGGAGGGATACCATTATGAACGATTCTCTTTCTGTTGATGTATAGCATTAGATCAGGAGCGGAGTTATAGATATACTCCCCGAGTAAAAGTTGGTATTTTGAGGCGTAATTTTACGCGTGTATGCTAAGAATATGTGGAGAAAACTTTTTACCGGTCTTCGACTTCTCACTAACTACGAAGAGTTAGGCCCTGAAACTTGGAGGTCATATCAGGTAAAGCGTAAGTACATACCTCCATGAGCCGCAAGATGATACTCGTTCTGGTGGCTGTGCACGAGTCGAAAAACCGGATATGCTAAGAATATGTGGAGGGGTGTATAGTAAGCGGGGTTCCCACTTCTGGACTTCGTCCAGTCAGCTAGCTTCGACTTCGCTTGTTCTCGCACTTTCTAGCTCAGTCGACGCTATGCGACAGCAGCAGTCGA
>NW_003202883.1:0-1154 GCF_000006405.1 Perkinsus marinus ATCC 50983
ACATGCGATACTTCCATTTTCACCCCCCATTCAGCTTTGCACGTCACCACTACTGCTGTAGTTGGATGTCGAGGCCTGCAATTCGGCTGGTTGAGACTGTTGATAAGAGCTTCATTCGCAGTTTCATAATCTACCATATCAGATGTGTATAATTCTGTCCCCACCAAGGAAGAACGAACGTACGCTCAAGTGAGCGAATCACGTTACACACTCTACATAGGGCATATTCTTGAGAGCGAGTCGAATGGTCGAAGTGGAGTTAGAGGTGCGAGCATAGTGAAGACCTAGACACTCCGGTGAGATGATCCGAGCTCGTATTCCAACCAACCAACACACAACGGCACTGCGGTCGGCTTCCTCGCGCCAACATCTGTTTAGATTTTGTAGCTGTCGGTGAGTGTGTGTTTTCTCCCATCGAGAATGGACTATAATAGTACACGATCGATTCAAATGTATACTTCAGAGGATGGTTCCTTTCAACCCCAATACAACAGGAGTTGGGACAAGACTTGTGTTGACGCAATGTCGACTGAAATGGGACAAGTTGCTCCTCGCTTAAGTGCTAGTAAAAGCCAAGCATTCATTAAGGGTGTTGTAGTCAGTGGGGTTTATGTAGTCGAATCCGAGTGAGTCAATGACACTGACAATGGTTGTCCTCTCAGTTAAGTTTTTAGTTTCTGTCTATTATGTCAAGCGCAGTTGAGAATTGGCTTTCTCTCGATTTCGATAAGAACACCCGTAAGGAAGCCCAAGAGCTTACTCCTGAGGAGATCGAAGATCGCCTCAATCCTAATCATCGTATGGAATTTGGTACCGCTGGTCTTCGTGGCGAGATGGGAGCTGGCTTCAACCGTATCAATTGTTTGACTGTGATGCAAGCTGCTCAAGGACTATGTATGCAATTGATCTAGAGGTTTGGTGAAGATGTTCTCTCCCAGAGAGGTGTCGTCTTTGGTTATGATGGACGTCATAATTCTCGTCAATTCGCTCATGTTGCCTCGGCTGTCTTCATCACGAAAGGTGCTAAAGTCTACCTCATCGACAAGACCAGTGTTACTCCTTCCAATCCATTCTTGATTGTTCATTTCCATGCTCTAGCTGGAGGTCAGATGACAGCCTCCCACAACCCGAAGCAGTACAATGGTTTCAAAGTA
>NW_003214812.1:0-1361 GCF_000006405.1 Perkinsus marinus ATCC 50983
ACGACTACGACTAGCACGACTGCGACTAGTACGACTACTACTTCAACGACTACGTCTACGACTAGTACGACTACGACTAGCACGACTACTACGTCGACGACTACGACTAGTACGACTACTACATCAACGACTACGTCTACGATTAGTACGACTACGACTAGCACGACTACGACTAGCACGACTACTACGTCGACGACTACGACTAGCACGACTACGACTAGTACGACTCCTACGTCAACGACCACGACTAGCACGACTACGACTAGTACGACTACTACGTCGACGACTACGACTAGCACGACTACGACTAGTACGACTACTACATCAACGACTACGTCTACGACTAGCACGACTACTACGTCGACGACTACGACTAGTACGACTACTACATCAACGACTACGTCTACGACTAGCACGACTACGACTAGCACGACTACTACGTCGACGACCACGACTAGCACGACTACGACTAGCACGACTACTACATCAACGACTACGTCTACGACTAGTACGACTACGACTAGCACGACTACGACTAGCACGACTACGACTAGCACGACTACTACGTCAACGACCACGACCACGACTAGCACGACTACGACTAGTACGACTACTACGTCGACGACTACGACTAGCACGACTACGACTAGTACGACTACTACATCTACGACTACGTCTACGACTAGTACGACTACGACTAGCACGACTACTACGTCGACGACTACGACTAGTACGACTACTACGTCTACGACTACGTCTACGACTAGTACGACTACGACTAGTACGACTACGACTAGTACGACTACTACGTCGACGACTACGACTAGTACGACTACGACTAGTACGACTACTACGTCGACGACTACGACTAGTACGACTACTACGACGACGACTACGACTAGTACGACTACGACTAGTACGACTACTACGTCTACGACTACGTCTACGACTAGTACGACTACGACTAGTACGACTACTACGACGACGACTACGACTAGTACGACTACTACGACGACGACTACGACTACTACGACTACTACTACTACGACTACGACTACGACTAGTACGACTACGACTAGTACGACTACGACTAGTACGACTACTACGACGACGACTACGACTACTACGACTACGACTACTACGACTACGACTACGACTACTACGACTACGACTACTACGACTACTACGACTACGACTACGACTACTACGACTGCGACTACTACGACTACTACGACTACGACTACGACTACGACTACTACGACTACGACTACTACGACTACTACGACTACGACTACGACTACTACGACTACTACGACTACGACTACGACTACTACTACTACGACTACGACTACTACGACTAC
>NW_003206806.1:0-1400 GCF_000006405.1 Perkinsus marinus ATCC 50983
CGGGCGTGCCCTTTGAACTTTCGCAAAATTTTCATCAAGGAATTTTCTAGAGTAAAACCCTGCTAGGCTCCTGACCACTTTATTGACTACCAACACGATTCAACGGATGGCATAGAATATAGTCATTACGTCTGAGTGATGTGGAATGTTACACCGGTGCCGAGATGCCCAAGTCTGTGAGAGTCATATGGGTTTGCCCAGATGGTGCACACAAGACAAGGGTGAAACAGGGCAGCTAATCGGCTATGGCTGAAAGTGCAACAGTCACTGTGCCATAGTGTTTGCACGGGCATTTGGAAATTTCCGGGCACGGAAATTTTCCGAAAAATTTCCGCTCCGTTTTCGGGATGGAAAAATACTGGAAAAATAATACTTTTTCGTAAAATTCCATCCGTTTTCGATGGCGAAATGTAATATTCTAATAATAATAATAATGACTGCTAGCAGTCTGCTAGTATGTGTATGCCAATTTGGCATTGCCAAATGGAAGTATTTTGTTGCGCGCAGATCTTCCTTTTCTTCGCTCGCCCAAAATTCTTTCTACGCTGATGATAGCTCGATACAACAGTGTTGCTAGAATAGATTGTGACACAACCACTGTGCTCATCTGACGTCGGGCATGTCCATCTCAGAGTTCTTTCTTCATAAAAAAAGAACTCGTTCATATCTCAGAACATCTCAGAAGTTCTAGTCCACATTGTACTTTCGCATCGCATGTGCGCGTCAGCGCAAGGCACGGAGACCTGTTAACTCTTATGGTTGATTGGTCGCCTTGTTTTACGGTATTTACTGTACTTTTATTACGGTATTTACTGTCTGCTGTCTATTGTGCTAGCCTCGATGATTCGCGTCACAGATTTGTGCATGCGTGCTGTTCCCAAGGGTGCGTGAACCCTAGGGTTAGGCGTTCGCAACGACGTTCGTTTGCTTACGTTGGACCTGAGCCCAGGCTCAGAGTGATTTACTGTGATTTGAGGTATATCATTCGCTAGTGGCTAAGCTTCGTCTGAACGGTATCTTAGTCAGGGATTAGTTTACGGTATTGTATACGAGTTAGGCATTGTGTTTACTAGTCACGATGGTATTGACTCGTAGTGGCAAGAGTTCGAATAGAGTCGTTGATCATTCGGGTCAACGGAACCCAGTTGGGAACATTGTGAAGATTAAGGAACGTGCTTGTCGTACGGTTCGTTCTAGGATTTCAGGGAAAGTTAAAAGTGATCCCAGTCACTACGCGCAACGTTTACCTACACTAACTGGGAATTTACCTACACCTGTGGTCAGTGATCACCGCCGTTGTGCACATTCTACCGGGATTGGTTCTCTGAGAGGTGATGACCCCAACGCCGCTCAAGGGTGTATGGACTATGATGTTATTGGTCTTAAGGGTTCGTTTGGTG
>NW_003204399.1:0-1081 GCF_000006405.1 Perkinsus marinus ATCC 50983
GTGAATGACGCCGTACTGGAGCGACCTGACTTGCCTCTGCTCGACCAGTCTCTGTTGGCTCATTACGCTCAAGAGACCGAGATGCAGTACCGGATCGCAGACATCTTCGAAGGCTATCAGAAGCGGTGCAGGAAGAGCGCTTGCTTGTTGTATGGAAAAGGGTAAGCTCGACTGCCCTGAAGGGATTGCCTTCCAAATCAATTTTGATCGTGATACGTTCTTTTGTGTGCGCCCGTGTTCGAAAATATATTCGGCTTTCTCAGTCCATGAAAAGTGAGGAATTTACACGTTGCTTGAAGAGGAAGTGTTCGAAAACCAACGAGACTTCCCAAAAATCCCCTCCGGTTCTCTTTATTGTCGTCAACACGTGCAGTTGGTCACGTGCGTATTCTCCATCATGGCTGATCGAGGCGGTATCAGGTTGTAGAGATCCTGAAGAGCGTTGAGATGACTGATATCGACCATTCTATCACGCGCATTGATAATGCGTTGCGAATACTGTCCCCCACGAGCTTGGATGAGGTCTCCAATGAGATAGACCTCGACGCTGAGTTCGCCAAAGAGGAAGAAGGCAGGGCTCCAGCTGTCGGAAATTCCGAGGGCTTCTCCAGTAGCAGCACTTGGGTACCGGACCGGAACGTTACTATCGGAAGTGAGCCCTGGAGGCTCCAGGCTGGAGCGCCGTATTCGAATGTTTCTATCAATGAGCAGTTTGTTGTCTCATTTTCAGTTCAGCCTGGCGCGGCCTCCTTTACACCGCAAGAGCGAACAGGAGTGAATGTCGCGGTGTTCGATCAGCTCAGAGATGACCTGCGTTTGACACGGGCCCGTAGATGGCAGACGTGGCCATCAACGAGACGTTGTGACTGAGGTTGTCGACTCACAAGATCTCCGAGGGAAAAGCTTGTCTGTTGGTGTCTCGCTGTCGGGCCCACAAGGTGAGTATTCCGTGCTACGTGATGGGACTCCCATCACGTCTAAACAAGAGCTCCCATCATGGGAGCTCTTGTTTATTTAGTCTAGCATGGCTCGAGCATAAGCGCCCGAGCTGGATCGAGTGGTTGGTCGTGAGTTGATCTCA
>NW_003207958.1:0-1666 GCF_000006405.1 Perkinsus marinus ATCC 50983
ACGACATCATAGCGAGCTGTGATAGTCTATAAACTATCACATGAAATAGTTAGTTGAGGAAGCCGCATATCTCCTACAACCACGGAGTTCGGGTGAGAGCAACAGAAGGCCAGATCGAAACACCAGACTGCAAACCCGCGGCCCGTAAATTCGGATCCGCAGACTATGTCGATGGATGTCGTAGACCGACGTCCAGTCCCGGGATAGGGCCGTAGGCTGTAGTGAGGTCTATAAGCCTGTACTGCGAAATGATTGCTAGTTGAGGTGCTAAAAGCAAGCTCGGGCATCATCTTCACCGTGGCGTGGGAGGGTGGGCTGAAAATAACATTCACAGCCGCAGGCCGAGGTAAGACTACTCATAAGACAATTTCCCAGAGTCATGGAGAAAACCGCTAATCACCTGCCGATCCATGATATCCACTGTGATTGTCACGAAGAATCTTCCATAGCCCGCCACATGAAGCGATCATTGCGGCACCCACAACTAACCTTGTCTACGGCGTAAACATCATTTAAGTTCATAACACTCAGTATGACGAATAGTTTATAGTTTGCTGTCTGGGTCTACGACTCTTTAGCCAGATGACGCCGACGAGAATTTTCTCCAACTTCGATATGATATTCTTTGCTCTTTCAGAATCTTCCTGTTCATCCCAACACTTTACAAGTCGGAGCGAAATTACTTGGCTCCATCTCGTCTCTCAACAACCCTGTAACAAGATTAGACTTTGTAGGGCCCTGTAGCCGTCGAGTATACACAGACTTCGCGCAACCAGACGAAGGGCTCTCTGCCACACTCACTAACAACTTCGCGGTGTTGTTTCTGGTAAATACGAACTTGCCTATCGCATGCGGTTTCGTCTCAAACGGTGTGTGTATTTTCTCCTCTCTATCCCATGGACTGGAGATCTGCGACATGTTCGAAATGCTTCTGTTCTCTTTCAACAAGTGTTTGAAAGAAAGCTCTGTAACATAGTGACGTTGCTGCATGTATGACTCCATCACACAAACGGCACTTCAATTCCTATGCGGTGTAGTGTTCACCGCAGGCTCTTGACTATAAGGTATCGTCAGTACATCCAAGAGTACGCAGTATAGAGATAAGACGTATGAAATGTAGCTTGACACAGTGGATAGTCTGTTGGTCTCGAAAGTCACAGGCACTGTGGCACAGAGGTACCATCGATGAGCGATCGTCGGAACTACGAAACTATACTTAGTTAACGCGAAGTACCCAATTTCTCAGTTAACGCAGTAGATGAGTTCAGTTTGGAGTTGCACCAAGTCTTACTGGTGAGCATTCGCCATCGAGCTGGAGCACACATTCATTGGAGCATGGTCGGATTGTGGCGTTTCCCAGTCGTAGTTGCCCATAGGGGTCACTTTCGTTTACTTCTTTTCCCACTCCTCCCACCCTAGGATGTGGCGTGCCAGTTCGGTGGTGTCGGTGCTGCCATCATCCTAACAGTGTTTGGCCACTAACCTAGCACCCTCTACTGCCGCAATCTGCGGTTCAGAACGATTACATTGCAGGCGACCGGGCTTCGAGTTGTAAGGCTAGCGTTGCGAAAATATTCGCACGCGGGGATCATTAAGAGTAAAAGCTAATGTTCTTATGTGCCAATCGGCGGAACAACGGCATCTCCCAAAAGTGCTACCCCGCAAA
>NW_003211769.1:0-722 GCF_000006405.1 Perkinsus marinus ATCC 50983
ATATCCATCAAGATGAATAGTCGAAAGCGAGGTCCGGTCTTCCGGTTCACGCCAAGAGTCGCAACAAAAAACACAAAGGGTTTGCATAACTAGTCGTATAAATACAACTGCTATACTAACCTTGGTCTATTGCTGCATCATGCAAATCTTGTATTAGATTTGCGGGTAGGATAAATCCACCCGACTTTCCCACAATGAGCGGGTACTAATACAAAACCCCATGAAAATCAATGATATTTTTCAATATCATGAATCCTTCGAATAAACCGGAATACTCGACGCTGACCGATTTGGCAGCTATCGAATACCCAAAATATATCGAAATGTCAGTCATCCTGATCGCCGCCGGCAGATCAGGAGTGATGTCCAAAAACTCCCAATTTGGGAACTCGGACATCACAACAGTCCTTTCGCAAGAATCAGCCACCCACAATTATATAAAAAATGCAATAATCCGGAAAAACTTCGAAAAAGAAACCGTCAATGGTGATTGGTGACGCGGTGATACCAAAAATACAAATAGCACACGATATACCTCTTTTTTAAAAAATTCACCGCGTCACCCATCACCACCCCAAATCTGCGCAACGAAAAAGGTCAATTTTAAGTAAAATTCACTTAAATTTCACTTAAATTCACGTAAATGGAATGCGCAGATTTAGACCATTTTGGTGACATTTCCAAATGACCTACCACATATGGTCCACTGTAACACCCCATCC